>NW_017300076.1:226399-230571 GCF_001594075.2 Trachymyrmex cornetzi | reverse complement strand
AATTTCAAGCCATTAATGAATCAAAGACGCACGAGATAAAATGGATAAGATTAGAATAAAAAGAAATTCTAGAGAGACTTTATAAATTACTGTCAGAGCGAATAATTGAGGTACTTGAGAACAAGGGAGAAAATTATTAAAGAATAGAGTTTCCGCATTTTCCTCTTTATACTTTTGGTAATTTTTCTGCTGTATTATTTCTGTCCTTTCAATGCACAAATTCCTTTTATTTAAATGTATACACTTGGACTGTACAAAGTGTAATATATGTAATATATGCGCTTTCCTTTTATGCCTCAAATTTTACATCTCACTTGTGTGACATATTTAAAAAATATATTTATTTAAGAAACTATAGTTTCTTAAATAAATATATTTTAAAATATGTTTTAAAAAATATATATATATATTAAAATATATTTCAAAAATTAGTCATTCTTTAATCATAAAACGATAACATATCAGCTTCTATAGAAGATATGTTATCGTTTTATGATTAAAGAATGACTAATTTTTGAAATATATTTTTGTTCACTTACACACAGTAGCTATTCTGTTCCTCCTTTCTCCTTTTGTACAATATTATATTATAAACTTTGCGAAGTAGTAATCGTTATTACTTAACTGTATATACCTCACGATGTCTACCAAATTTAACTGATCGACGAAATGAAGTATCACGAAACATAACTATTAGTTATTGCCACGTTACGATATTTTGCAACTCGATATAAAGGTTCCGGGTCTGGCACGTATGCACAACGAAAGCGTTATGTAATTTGAAAGCCATGCGCCGGAATTGCATGAAACTTTCAGGAAATGTTAGCAATACCGTTACGGATATAACGATGCCATTGCGGTAACCCTGGGGCGTCTCATTCCCGTATATATTCTACAAACACGAAGGGTTAAATGTGGTTTACCAATTGCGCGGTTAAATTCCTGGATACGTTTTCGAATCTCTCTGAGAAAATTACCTGTCGAAGTCAATCGTTCGTTCTTCTACACATTAACAGATTCGTTCGCAATATCGCTTGATTTTATACGATACGTTATACGCTTCATATTTTTCTCGATTCACTTGACAGGCGAAAGAGTGTCGACGTCGAAAAGTATACAAGGATCATTAATTGCATGTCAATATTTCATTTTAAATCTAGAGCATAAAACAAATTTTTTATATTGTACCATATAGATTATTTTATTCTTTAATTTGTGACAAACAATAGAAAATGTTCGAAACGTTTCGCTGTCAATAAAAAATAAATATTCTATATGATACAAAAATTATTCGATTATTTTTTATTTATAGTGTAATAAAAAAAGATTATGAATGCGAAATAGTATAAATCTTTGCTTAAAGCGGCATTTTCAAATGAGTTCGAAAATTGACATATCTCTTTTATGTTTTAATTAAAATATCTCATTTATGTTTTAAGTTTACGTGCTTTCTGAGTACATTGTACCATACACGTATCGATCTATTCATTTCTTTTCAGCTTATCCATCAAAATGTGAATAAAAACATAACATTTTACTTAAAAAATATATAATCTTCATACTTTTAGAAAAAGTTTATTTAACTTTATACCTTCAACTTCAATAATTTTCTATTTTTCCAATAGAATCTTTTTTACTCGTGCTTTGATAAATCACTACTGCAGTGCACTTGATTCTGATTAATGATGTACAAAATTTATGTAATCAAAAGTTATTCAAAACGGCTATACTATTAACCATTATCCAACTTGAAAATTATTTTCTTTAAAATTAAAACTTGTATAAGAAATCATTACAATATATGTAAAGCATAGAGAGAATTAGATTTTCATCTTGAAACCACTCTCAATTTATTCATTAAAGTTTCGACATGCAATTAAGAGTCAACCTGTGTGTTTTGAAACTTATGAGCTTACCTTGATCGTGAATTGTCTGCAGAGCGGTTTGTAGGCGTTTGTGCCGCAAACGAGAAAGCGATCAGGGCCTTGCCTGCCGAACACTCGCACGTAGTTCTGGCACTCGTCGTCACTACGGCCCTTCAAGTAACAAAGCTCGCGATGCGCCTCAGTGCTGGACCATTGCAATCTCTGAAACAGGTAAGATCGAGCAAACATTACTACCTCAGGTCCCGGCTGACTTTGCGTCACGTACGCCGCAAAGTACGCAAGTTTGTATAACAAAAGCCGATTAGAGGTCAGCCAAAGATTAATACTCTTGCATGAAAATTGAGTCTTAACGGATCTCAATCCCCTTGCTTTCAATAAGAGAGAAGGAGACACCGATTCGGAGAATATCACCACTATCTCATGCTTTCGCGCGAGGCAGAGACTCGTTTTAATAATTCCCCCGTATCGCATTAATTTTGCGAGTTACGCGCTTCGTTCGGCAGATTTAGAGCCGGATCTGCGAAAAATGTAAAGTCGTCTTAACGTTAAAGTCGACTTTAAGGTATAATTTATATCGCGTGAGCTGTACGTGTTAGAGAATTAAATGTAATGCGACGTTAAATCTTTTTGAATTCTCGCAATCTCGGTGGAATAAATGAGTAGCGTCGCGAATGGTTGAGTCTTAATCCGATGACAACATTCTCATGATAATAACGATATACTTGGGAAGCTCTTTGTCATCGATATACACATTACTATTCCGACTAAGAGAATAATACTTTGTATTATTAGTCCTTACATTGATACAGGGACGAATAGTAATCCGTCTAACGGTAAGGCAGTTATGTTTCTGAGATTCAATCTGCATCATTTCAATTATATATTCTCATCTTATATACGAATGCGTTCTTAGATAGGATGAACAATAAACGAATTTTATAAAAAAACCTATAAACACTTTATACAATAAACTATGAATGCGATCCACTTCACGCTGCAAATGCTTTAAGCATTCTTTGATTGGTCGATTCGTAAAATTCTTTCTTCTGATTGGTCAACGAAGTGTTTGCAGCGTTAAGTGGATTACACCCTATGATTATAGGGTAAGTTGAGGGAATATGCCACTCGTTGTGTTTAACAATGATACCGATTAGCAGCGCTTGCGTTAATGACACAGAATTATTTACAATTGTGTGCTTAACGTGTTGCATAAGTATCAAGAATTTCCTCGCAACAGTATTGTTTTTATGAGGTAAATATGACGGCATGGTATACGAAAATGTACTTCTTATAACTTTTAGTGCTTTATGTAAGCTATTATTTAAACATTACACAATATTTAGCTCGATTAGCTTGTTAATCTATTAGTGTAGGTTAAAATGAAAATATTCAATACATCGTTGATTCATTTTCTTAACAGTCGTACTGTACAGGCTCATCATAAGATGAAATGACGTCTTGGGGCAATATGCCACTACTTTTGTTAGGGTAAAATGCCACTACTCATTTTCTCTAAATATATAGGTTAGGGCGCTATAAACAAACGTTTTACCGCATAATTCCGTTGTGACAGGATATTCGTATTGACAGATACTTAATAAATAAACTTAAATGTTTATTTATTTGCTTATTATTGTATTATATTAATTTACTGCTCAATTCAAAATTTTGAATAGAGAATACAGTTTTTTTTAATCCATTTTAATGAATTGAATTTTTTTGATTACTTGGACTACTTGTAACATTATGTAAAATAAAGTAAAATAAATATTTATTTATACGTTTCATACTTACACATTACATACTTTTACTTTTAAAAATGGCCCAAAATGTAATTGGATAGTATCTAATTGTTGCAGTAGATGGATTCACGAGGACTGTTCGTAGAAAGATATATTTCTGCTATTAAAAACGTGTCTCAAAATTTATTTTACATGTTGTATAACTTAATCTATCGAAGTTATTACTTATATCCTTATACCCAGTGAGAAATGATAATGGAATCGACATTGAATCGATTTTATTGTCATTTCTCACTGGGTATTGTTTATATTACCTATATTATGTTACAAATGTTTATTTTCATCACAAAAATCATTTATAATGTGTTCTTGCAATAAAAAAAACAAAATAAATGTTATACTTGGTATTTTTTTGTATGTGGCATATTACCTTCATGGTGGCATATTATCCATTTTTCAGCACTTTCGTATTTTTAATATAACCAAAAATTAATATATTCAATTCCAATTATACACAAATAACACAGGCCTGCAAAATTGGAGG
>NW_017300076.1:211813-225710 GCF_001594075.2 Trachymyrmex cornetzi | reverse complement strand
AAAACCTGACGTGATAGAGCAATTCTGCCGCCGGATTCGGATTCAGCGCGAAAAATTACGTAAGAAAACATAGTTAAATCCCAATCAACAAAACCATGCAGGCCCGTGTAATAGATAAAGGATGGAAGAAAAAGATCAGTATGTAAAGTTATTTTAAATTGAACAAATAATTATTAAAAAATCTAATTTCGCTTAAGTGTGGCATATTCCCCCAACTTACCCTATATGTATATCTATCATTATACAGTACGACCTCGATATACATACTTTTCTCATATTTTATATTAATTTGTTAATTTAGTTTATTCTTGTGATTTTTGAAATTTTGTTTTTTATTAGTAAATAATTTTCGAATACATTTACATATTATGCTTGTTTATTAATAAAACATTTTTTAATATATTTAGATATTATGCTTTATTAAAAAGAACATTTTTGGAGCAGTCGTCTTTCCATATTAACTTAATTAGTAACTCTCGCAAAAAATGTAGGGAAAGATTACACCATTTGTATGATATTATCTAATTTGGTTTGTAATTTCTGCTCTGCAATTCTTGCTTGTTTGTTCATATTATCCACCAGAAAAAATAATTTATTAACTTTTTCATATATTAATTCTAGCAGCTCTCTGTGTCAGATATCTTATTGTCAGTATATTGATTTGTTTTCAACGGTTTCTGTCGTAGAGTAGATAGATCAGAAACTCTAGGCTTAAATATAAGCTTATCCATTTTAATCAGTAGTTGATCCATCTTAACATGTAATTCAACAACTTTCTTAGATATTAATTTTTGTAGCTCTTTTTGTATGTCAGGTATCTTAGTACACTTGGTTGTTTTTAATGATTTCTGTCGTTGAATAGATGGATCAAAAACTCTAGTAGACATAGGCTCATCTTCTTCTTCAGACCCATAATAAACATTTGATGAGGGTTGTTTACCATCAACCTTATCTTTAATCAGTTGATCCATCTTGACGTGTAATATACCAACTTTCTCATGTAGTACTTTTTGTAGCTCTTCTTGTGTGCTAAGTATCTCAATATGCTCAGTTTTCAATCGCTTCTGTCATTGAGAAGATGGACCAGGAATTCTAGTAGGCCTATTTTCTTCTTCAGACCCGTAAGAAACAACTGATGAGAGTTGTTCACTATCAGTCATGTCTTTAATCAATTGATTTATAATACAATAGAAACCTGTGATTTATATAGACGAATTAGTTTCTGATAATATGTGTATTATAATTAAATAAATACGTAGGAACTGAGAATATTGCTACATCAGAATATAAACGATAACACAACTCCCAAAATGCTGATTTAATTATTGTAGAATAATTAATAACTAGTAAAATAAATATATGGAATACTTTTAAAATAATTATGTTTTATTGTTGTGTTTTTTTAATCAATATTATGTGTATAACATACTTCTGTGCGATTTACTTACGTCGAGCTATGAGTACCGATGGTTCCAGATACGTTATGCAGATTTTTCTGTTCTAACAAAATAATATATTATTTGCGGCCATGAAATATCTCTAACGAATCTCTAGGTTGTTACCAGGGCAACCATCAAACATAGGCAGCTAGTGCGCGGGCTATTCAAATACAAAAGTTAATGGAACGTTTATATAACTGAATTAAGTCTGGAACACCAATTATCGGTATTCAGTGCTTCATTATATACGTTAGAAAAAAAAAATTCATTAATCATTTATTTTATTTGATAAATAATTAATTTCAAGTACTATATACATATATAATCAATTTTAAGGAAAAAGTAATTGACATCGGATGATAGGACAAATTGATTTAAAATTTAATTATTGTATTACTATCGTAATGTGTATTACTGTGTAACTTTTTGCATGTAAAAAATTAGACTGAAAAAAATTGATATGCATTAATAGCAAAAAATGTACTTACATTAGTCAACTTACTTAAAATTAAATGAAAATTATATGATAAGTTATCATTGTAATATAAGACGTAAACTTTCTTTGTCTCTTACAAACGCATAGAATGTTGACCAATAAAAACAAATAATTTTGATTTAACCAACTAAACAATCATTAGAATACAAATAATTATTAATTTTCTGTATGACAAAAATATTTAATTAACATGTACATTATTTTCGCGAAATTATTATGTGAAGAGCGCAGATTATTTAACGGAAAAGGAAAATGTGACAGTAGATGTGATTCGGGAAAGAATAAAGAATAGAGCACTGAATTATTTCAAGGAAAGAATCAAAGGGAAAAGCTAGGTTAAACGCAATTCTAATTATATGATATTATATATAATTCAGTTTAAAAAATCAAATGTTGCTTGCCGTGACTCGGTATCCTTGTTAAAACCGACCGTTTCATGGTCTCAAGCCAACGTTGAGAGACACGGAGCGTATGCGAAACAACAAGAAGGTGAGGATTGGCGAGAAGGTAAAATAGGTAGGGAAGGTAGGTTACGACAGGAGCTACAGCTGCATACTGCCGAGCAGAAATCCTTGAACAAGCTATATTCAGCTCCTTCGCCAGCGCTACGTTATATCTTTACGACGTCTCATGGCCGACCGGGAAATTCCAGTTTCCTCGATAATTTCGGCTGGTCACGCCTCAACGAAACGTGCACGTTTAAGCCGCGTATTCTCACAAAGAATTTCCTCTCGTCGATGCTTTTTTTTTTAGAAAGCGAACTTTTCGCTGACCTCTCTTTACTTTATCCCGATTGATAAGTTATATCAACGGAAATGCATTTTTCACATAGCCGGAATGTCTAAGAGGTATATTGCCAATAATGTTCGAAGGATTTTTAATGTTCATGAGAGAGATTACTTTAAAAACATTCTAGTTTTTTAAATATTTCATTTCAAATATCTTTCCAATTATCGTGATGATTTAATTTTATCATATTGTATATGATTTTTTTTAACCAATATGGATTGTGATAGATTTTATCGAATATAACGAATTAGATAGTAATTCGAAGCGATAGCTCGATCAGGAAATTGGGTAACGAGGGTACATTTAGCACGATAGAGAAATCGAATTATGATCCGGGGAGGCAAATTATCTTCGAACGCTTGCCGTTATTCAAATGGATAAAATCCTAAATCTAATTTCGCTTAATCAATAAAATTCCTAAAATAACGAAATACATAAATAAAGTAGGATAAATCATTTTCTTTTTTTTTTATCATTTCTCTATACATAATATTTCTAAAAGATCAAAAATAATAATATAAAATATATACATTAAAGATAAACCAAAATATTTGTTTTTATAAATAAAAAAGTATATCATAAAAAAGTACAATAAAAGATATAATTCCTCATGAAAAACTGTAGAATAAAATATTTTTATGTAAAATTATATTTAAAAAGATAATTTAATTTGGAACATTAATAATATATTCATGGTGTTTTTTAAACTTGATTATCTAAATGTTAACAAAATTATTTGTTATACATCAAATTTCAACAGCAATAATCAATATGTAAACAAAGAAATATAAAACAATTCACAATAGAAAACAATTGTTTTATGAAATTAAATTTTTGTTTCGTACTTTTACTTTAAATCTTTAAAGGCTTTTGCTTTGAATTTGTTTCTAAAACAGAATTGCATTCAATTTTATTGACGTTTTAGACTATAATCAACTGGAAAAATGTTAGTTTGGAATTGTGTGGAAGGAATAGAATTTTTTGAATAGAAATATTTCAGTAAACATACGTTTGAAATGATATTTCAAAAAAATTGTTGCTAGAAAACGTTATACATATCGAGCTACTGTCGTGTGATTACACTTTATGTCATAATCTCTTTTTGCAAATATCGAAAATCCATCAATTAACTTTTCTCGAACCATTGTACCAATATCAAGATAAATTGAGTGTCCAATACTGCCGTTGCTTTTTAAAGAACCGAGACTAATTCGCGACATAAATTAATCGCCGTCCGCTATGCGATTCTTAATTAATTTCTAGATCCTAAATGATTTCTTGCCGCGCACGCGCAGCGCCCGATATAACGACGGCAAAGGAACCAATTAAGAAGCCGAAAGGTATTTCGGGTACGGATGTGATTTAGGGAACAGCCGCGTGATGTATTCCGCTTTTTGTCCTAATTAGAATACGTCTCTGTGCGAATCATCCGGCCGTCGCCGTCGCCGTCAGTTTTAGGACTACGGTGCGAGCGGAAGTAGAAACAGCACGGCGAGTTACAACCGACTGAAAACTTTCAACCGCAAAATCGTACTGCATATTCATCGAGTAATATGATTTCGCCCGTTTCGAGCCTGCCAGTGGTGGCCGATTTTATACGCTTTAACCCGCGAATAAATTCGACTTCGGGACATCATACCGGCGCGGCAGCGGCGCGGCAGCGGCACAATGTGGTGCCGCGAGAACTTCCCATCATTTTTTCTTCCCTTTGTTCACGGACTTGATTCGGATATTCCGACTGGATCCTGTCAGTGTAACTTTCAGACGAGGAGGTGGTGAAGAAGATGCGGGAAAAGGGAAGATCTAACAGGGAAGTGTGCTTATCCGGGAATAAACGGAAAGGAAAGATTCGCGAGTTTCCTTTATATTCGTTTTTCTACAGAATTAAGTAATCCGCTTTTTGCAATCAATCAAAGTTTCTTTTCAAGCCGAGAAGTTTTAATTAAAACGCATTATATTAGACAAATTAAAGTGTGTCTGACATATACAACTTTATAATATTCCTGCTAATCCTGCATCGGAATTTTATTATACTATTTTTGCCAAAAACATATCTGAATCGTTCGATTTATTTTGCTCGCGGATTGATATCTTGGAGCAATCCGCAAGATGTGACAAATATTAATCTGTATCAAGTTGTCCAAGATTATTTCAAGTTGACACAGCAAGAAGATATGTTGGTCAGTGGTATTAACTAAACTGTCTCTTTTAGTAGATATTTTATACAAACTGTAGTATATTGATTCTGTTATTTCAGAGATATTAATATATTGGAGATAATTAATATTAAAGAGATTTAATATTAAAGATTATTTGAATGTAAATTTAAGATTATAGCTTAAAACTCGTTTATTAATATGTCAATAAGTATATATAGACTTTTTTTCGTTGTTTTTCGAACGAAATAGAGTGTATCGCCAGTATCCTTGTAGATTGTGTGAAAAACATTTATAGTCAGATAATCCGAAAGTTTTTAGCGAAGCACAATTTAAACATTCTTTTTAGCCGAAATACCAAGAAATGAGATAGAGAGTAATTCAAGGGTATTGTGTCAAGGAAGTATGACGAAGTGCCGTGAAACATTTGTACTTCCGCAGTAAGTAGAATATACGTGTTTCCAACTGCAATCTGTTTTATAGGGTCAAAGCTGCGAATAAATTTGACTATATAGGCATCAGTCGTAGGCATTTCGTAAAAACTTTTTCGCGGCACACGAACAAGTTGTTTTGCCTCCTCTTTGATAAAAAACGACACATCGATAACTACCAAATGCGGTCATACAAGAACAAAATGTATATATTTATAAGAATAAAATTTTATGTGTATCTCAGCAAAAAATTAATATTTTTAAACTCATTTTTTAAATATAATAGTGTTTAAAATGCAAACTTTTAGTTCGCAGCAAATTAAATTGTCAAAATAAATTTATTAACAGAACAATTGCACGCTAAAGATACGCTACATTTTCCGACCCCATCACCCCAGCGTCCCTTCTTAAGTCATATTTAACTGCCATTGTCGATCGATTTAATACTGTTATTATAATCTGAGACAAACGCAGGCAAATGTGTTGAATAATGAATAATAAGAAACGAATAATAAATTATATAGCACGTGACGCCCGATAATACATCATTCCATGCGCCGCGTCGCGTCGGAGTAACTTACATTTGTCCCGTTTGAATTACATTACAAAGTTTGAAATTTATAGACACCGCTAATGCTCGCGAGTCCTCACCATTGACCGCCCTTTTCCGACATATTGCGCTTTATTTATAACTTCGCTGACCGTCATTAGTATGCAAATTTACATGTAATAGATTAAAATTCAAGTAACAACTTCTAGTTTAATTATCACACATTATACATTTATGTCTTTTTGCTACATATATATATATATACTATGTACATGACGAAAGAATTTAAAATAATAATAATTGGTCAAGCAAATATTCTAAAAATTCAATATACAATCTTATAAAAGTAACACGAAAAGTTATAAAATCTTTGCATATCTCTAAAATTAAACAAACATAATTAATTTTTAATTAAAATCTCTAGAATGACATTCGGAAAATTTAATAATTAATTTGTTAATTTATTGATAGAAAATACGTCATTTTTAGAATAAAAGTTGATATATAATAAAATGATTTAAACTTTAAAGTTATAATTTTTATTAAAAATTTTCAGTTTTAGTTTTCTATTTCTTTCTTTCTCAAATAATAAATTATCAATTATTAAATAATTCTAATATTAACCTGAAAAGTAAAAACCTTTTAAAAAGTAAAAACAATAAACAGTTTAACTAAAATCCTCCTATGTTAAATTTGTTTCTAATTCAGTCCTTTGTCATGACCTCTTGATGATGATCACGCGCAAATGGTAATTTCAATAACGGATTTTTAAACGTTGTCCATTAACCCGCATACCATTACTACCTCCGTTGCTATTGTGCCCAGAATGAAGTCAGACAAGTGTAATTTCGCAGACTGGGATGCCGAGCTGCGTCAGCCGATTCTCTTTTCAATTTTCCGCCGTGCCGGCGGCGGAGACGGTTTTGCTTTAACCCGCGGATTAACCGGCGAGCGGTTGTCGTTTGCCGTACAGTAGCGAGTATATATTGCACGAGTTGGTATTTAATCTAATAACGCGGTTGAAACAGAGCACTCTTGGTCTTTTCTTACTGTATGCCGCACCTTCGAGATATTCTTGTTCTACAAGACAAAGAGTCGCGCTGCACTTTTCTATTTTTGTACCCGACTAGAAATGCAGTCTCTCATAGTATTACATTTCCTTTTTATAATAAATTTCTGTCAGTATATATTGTATGTATCATACATTGTCAATTCCTTCGTAAAATTTTATTCGGAAAAGATATCTATTAAAAATATTTAACTAAAAAATATACTATTATAAGATAATGAAATAGTTACTGTTTCTAAATATGTGTAATTAAAAACTCCGGTGTATACACATATAAGTAAAGACAATATTATTCATAATAAAATTTCATTATAAATACAGCTTTGAAAATCGCTTTCATTACAATTAAATAATACAGAAAATTTATTAAAACATTTATATCGCTTTCTATTCTATATTACTTTATTAAAGTCCAATATTAGACGCAGTTTTATGAGCACTTTATAATGGAAATCCTTTGTATTATAGGTAATTACTGCTTGCCAATTATTTGCCTTTTGTTTTACAATATTATTATTAATACTGTTATACGTATATAAAGCCTGCAAAGTTTCCACTTACAAAAACTACAATATAATCGTATATATATATAAGCATACAATTAATATCTCTTTTTATCTCTTCATATTTAGCCTTTTCAAAATTACCATCGTCACTTGTCGTTTAAATAACATATAAGTTTTATGCACTTTTCGGATATTCTTCTAAGGATGTTTTAATAATAGTTGTACCTAAAATAATTTATAGACACTGACTATCATACGACGGTTTCTATGTGCTTAATTTTATTATTATTTACATTATTAATCATATCAACAAAATTCTCTGTTAATTTAAAAATTCATGATACTTTTTTTCTATTTCATGTATAGAACTTTTTTATGTAAAATGATTGGAAATGTTCTTTGAATTATATACCTTCCATAGGCAATTTGAAGGTTCTTTTTCTTTGTGAAAATGTCAAAGGGAGTCCATCTTTTATCAAATGTGTTATTCTATACAACGACTCATTCGCGCAACGACGATGGTGTTCCTTGAGAATTGATTTTCTTGTGAAGGAGGACCAAAAAACAATTCACTTTTTTCAATGTTCCAGACTAGCGAAAGACGTCAGCTGTTGGGTGACACCTTCCACCCGATGGTTAAATTTGCTATGGTCATCACGCGTCTTGCCATGAAAGTTTTTCCAGTGTTCGACAAGTTTCCGCCCTATAGTTTCGATTAAACTTTCCTAATTCTAACATAAGACTAGACTCCTACAGGAGCAAACTTGGGCACACGAAAATAACGATATGAAACGTTTGAACTTGTTGAAACTGATTGTACACATCGTCGTTCAACATACAAAAGAGATACATCTGACAAAAGTTTGATCTTTATGATATTACCACAATGCATAAAGTTTAGCTACTGATAAATGTAATCACTTAGCATTTTTTCGTTCGTTTTTAGATTAAAAGACAGATAAATATAATAATATTGAAATTAGCAAAAATTAATTTAAATCGAACAATATTTTAACATTAAATTTTATAAGTATATTATAGAATTCTATTATTACGTCAAATAATATTTTTATTACATTAGATACGTAAATTATACTTTAGTATTAATTCGATTTCATAGAGAGAGAGAGAGAGAGAGAGAGAGAGAGAGAGAGAGAGAAGACATATAACATAGGTATCTAAACATAATTGGAATAAGTATGCATGTTTACCACCAATATCATGCAATAGAATGTGTTGTAACTTGAATAGAAAACTTCCATATTTAATAAAATACAAACTATTCTCGGCTCTAGTAATCGTAAAAAAATGTTGACCCTTTATTTTATTATTTTTGAAGTATTAATGGATTGCAATATGTAATCGCGTGGTGGCGTTGTAATAGCTCCTACATGTATTATATAAACAGAACGAGAATTATATCGAGCAATGTAGTAACAGTAACAATATTTATAGTTGCAAATAAAGTTGTAATTTATGCTATAATGCAAACGAAATGTTTTTCAATATTAGTGAATACAAAGAAAATACATAAAATTCGAATAGTATAACGCGGACAATTAATATTGAAATATTGCACAGAAAGATCTTTTTTATATAAATATTGGACACTCACTATTTTAGACGTTGTTATGTAATATATTTGCCCTAAAAACAAATTTTAAATATAAAACGCAACTTTTTATAGAATAGGATTGATAAAAATTAACTTTTTCGTTTTTAATATTAAATTCAGACCAATAGATATTAAAAAATCACAAGATAAATTTAATTTTAGATTTATATTATAATATTTATTACGTTTAAATAAGGTTATAGTTAGACTTGAATGAATTAATACAATTAATGAAAATTTAGCTATATAATATAAGAGAGTATATAATCTTTCTCTCTATTTAGCTTACAATTAAGTATTAATTTCATTAATTTAAGATTTTCCCTCGCCTCTTCTCTCTCTCTCTCTCTCTCTCTCTCTCAAGTACTATGTTATGCTTTTACAAAATTCTGGTACCATTCGTGAATGCGATACAAAATACAACAAGCACACATTGTGGCTCAGCGTAATACGCTAAACCGTATACGGCAGAAACAGCATGAGCCAGAATATGCACATATGCAATTGAGTGTGCGAGCGAACAACAGAACGTGGATACAATCCACCAGTACAGGAAAAGATACTCCCTTTTTCTAATTTAATCTCTACTCGCGAGTAGCCGATAAAACAGACCGATTTTTCAATTTCACGAAAGGAATCGAATTCGTGACTGCTACGTGAAGTAGAGCTGCGCTACATTTTCCGAGCAAACGTGCGTTTTTCTTCTAGAAATCCATAATTGGATTGGCTAGGCTATCAAAGAATACGCGCACCAATGTTATTACTAAAAGTCAGAGAAATTAACGATTATTGTTATTTATTTTTTATTTAAAAAATACTGCGTTAAATTCACAAATATGTAACAAAATAGTTTCTAGCAAACCCTATGATGATTTGATATTTTATATATACATAGTTTATTAATAAAATTTTTTTTATAGAAAATAAAGCATTAATTTTATTATTATATATTAACTAATAATATTTATTAGAAATATTTATACAACTTTTAAAACTCCACCGATGTAAAATAATTGAGTTACCATGACATTTCGTTTAGTAAATTTAAATATGGTTTCCATTTAAATATTTCCTAAATGGATTTTCCTTTAGCATACATGGCAGTTTCACAAAATAATGAAAGATATAATTCAAAAATTTTACAAACAAATAATATTATAGACAATATTTTCTGGTTTATTATATGCTCAATAAACTTTTGTGAATTGTATATCTGTAGGCAGAGAGCTATACGTGTGGGAGAATTCATTATTTTATTATGCATTAATAAATATATGAAAAAAATTTCACTTGTTTATATTTGTTGTAGCAAATTTACAAAAATGCTCGTTATTAATAAAACATTTTAAAGTCTTATAATTTAAAAAAAAATTTGACTATTCTTTTGGCGTATAAATGTCAGAAAAAACTGAGATGTTCTATTATAATGTCTTATATGCGTCATTTCTTTAATATTATTGAAGTGATATCTTACTTTTTATGAAAGATTAAACTTTTTAATACCATACCCAAGGTATACGCTAGAGGCAACCCTTTAGTGGTGAGACTCCGACAAGATTAACTGAAAGACATTTCCCTTCATAAGTACCTAAAAACCTTACAGGAAGATACAGAGGCAGAGTATGTCTGTACTCATATTTCTGAAAAAGGAAAAATAAAAAACGAGAGACAAAGCACATATGTGCCAAGTGCGACGTTGGCTTACGTGCAGTACCATGTTTTTCGTAATACATTACGAAGATATTTTTTTAAAATATCTCACGCATGTGTGTGTTAGTAAATAATAGTTATTACAGTCTTATCGATTTCATATTTGAGAAGAATCTATTCTTGTTTTTATTTAAGTAAAACTGGAGTAATTGCATATACAACATCCGCTTTCTGTTTCCCTTACATATTTATATTAGTTTTGAAAAAAATAAAGTGCAGCAAATTAAAAAAATTTCTTTTCTTTAAAATGTAAAAATCTGACAGTAAAAAAGTTGAAATAGATGCTATTTTAAGTTTGGGGAAAGATTCGAAGAAGCTTAAACAGTGGTATAAAATTAATGGCAGATAAAATTATGTTATATCATCTATATTAATCGAATTGACGCAATTCTTCGTTTGACAAGGACTTCGAATAAACGTGACACGGCATAAGTAGCGTCTAGAAAAGTGTTTCAGATGTTTTAAACCGTTCTTATTTCGAAGCAAGCGGTGCGGTTTGGAGTGCGACACTTGAGACTCGTTATTTCACATTGCGTTGCGCCATCATCGCGCGCGCGAGCTGACATGAGATGCTTGAGAGTACGCGAGAGAGTACACTCTTACGCTCGTATTCGTGCTCGCTTGATATCTCCCTAACGAACGTTTAAACTGCGAACATACACATATACTATTCCGGCATATCCTGCATCCGGAAAATGAGCGTAGCTGCTCGCATTGACTGACTAACTTACTGACATACACATATAGACACATGCAATTAGATGCACATCGACATATTGGTGCTCTTTTTAGTTTTCGGATTAATCGACTGTTGGAATGCCCTGAAAGTATCGGGTGTCGTTTTCATCACAGATTTTCTAGCGTATTTGTTTTCAATAAGAATATTAATACATCTATCTTGTTAAATAACTGACAACTAAAAAATAAAAAAACTTTTGCAAATCAAGAGTCAATAGAAAACAAAATTGTATCCTTCAACAATCTCAAGATGATAAATAGAAAAGTATAGTTTTATAATATTAATATATATAATATTAAAAATTGAAAAAGAAAAGATATCATAGACAATGACGTTTTTAGATATTTCTACAGAAAAAAATGATACAGAGAAAAAGTTGATCGAGAAGGAAATATCAGTTTTGAAACACTGTGTAGCGTGCAGAGCAAAGTTAATACTCTTACGACGTGTGCATAGTCGAGTAATCCGGCCTTTATGAATGACGCAGGTGTCGTCTTGCGGCGCTGCACAATGTGCGATCATAAAGGGAGTACTCTTCTGCCTGATGGATCTTTCGAAATTTCAGTATCTTGAAAACGAGTACCTCGAGGGCTCTCGCGCTCTGGTACATCGCGTGTTTCTTTATTGTCGACGTTGATTTTCAAGCTCTATTCAACAGTCGGATTGGGGTTACAATGGGCCAAATCTCTTAGGAGAGCGATATTGTGTCGAGAATTTGCTGGCATACATTTTCCTCTCTAATTTTCTATTTTACATTGCATCGTTAGTTTCATTTCACATTGTAGTGTTTAGAGTGCGAATATCATTTGTACCACTCAATGAAGAAACTTTGCATTAATGTACTACAATTCTTTGGATATTAATAAAACTTTAATAACAAAATGGGACTAATATGATTCTGCGCGCTTCTAGTTCAATCTCTCTGCAAATTACTATACAAATGATATATTTAATATAAACATAGATAAATGATTTCAAACTAAAAATCTAAATGTTATAAAGGAGAGTAAGAAAATACAATATATCGTTTTCTATAAGCAATACATATAAGCAGTACATAAGAAAGATAATAAAATTAGCTACTATTTTATCGTAATGATTAAAAAAGAGATCAACTTAAAGACAAGATATTAAAACTCCGAAGATATGTGGTCGACTATATTTTTAAATAATGTCGGTACGATCGTACGAATTCTTTTTCCAGGCATTCCAACGTGAGATATACCGCAGCCTTTCCGTCGTCTCGACTTGAAAAAGGTGCATGTGCGTATTATCCCCATACCGCGGTTTTCCCTTAACAGTAGACATAGTGGCGCCTTTACCAGCCATTATTTTCTACGTAGCCAGGAAAAGGTAGGAGCTTTTGCAGTGCTCACAATAGAGTTAACACGCGGCGGAAAGGTCCCTCAAATAACACTTTGAAAACAACCTTTCTATCGTATCTGTGCTTTCAGGGAACAGCGGCTGCGTATTTGTGCGCGTCATTGGGTAATATTTGTACATACGAACGTTGGTTGACGCTACATCCCCGAAACTTTTCTCACTTATACGTATACATGTAAAGAATAGAATATTTGTTTGGCCGAATACTTCATGGATATACATATACACAGGCATTCCATGTATAGTAATTTGATCTTGCAAAAATACAATTATAATATTTAATGCAAAATATCTAAATTTTATAAAATATGACATTTATGCGTTTATTGATTCTTATTTCAAGTGAATTACACAACCGATACAGACTAAAATACAGTAACAAAAATATCAAAAATATGAGGAAAAAATACGTTTATACGAAACTTTGTTTATAAAGAAATCAAAAGTATATGACAAAAAGTATGCAAGTTTAAAATAAAGAAACGATGGTACAAATTTTTCAATTTCGAAATTGGATGTATTTTCTGAAGTACGAATAAAAAAGTTATAAAAATATTTTGTTCTGTATCTATGTATGACACTTTCTTTTTATACAGAATTAATAATTATAACTATTGTAATTTATATTATAAAATAATTTAGTAATTAGTGTAGAACATTGATTTATTTTATATAAAAATATATTGAGACGATTTTTTTCATTGCAGTCATCGACCAAAAATATATCGAGGGCGTATAAATACACAGTAAAAAAGAAAATGTTAATTTTAACATTTTTTACATGTCCCAGGAGATCCACCCTAAATTTTAAATTAAAGTAACTCATTCGTCTTGTGTTACCTATTTATTAACGAACTAGTAATATTAAATAATTGACACAATACTTTACATTTATATCTGTTATTTTGACTTTAGAGATGATTTAAAACTAACATATAAAATAAGTAGAGTACATAGAAGAGTAGTTGCAGTAACTCGTAAGAAAATGTTAATAAAACATTTTTGTTCGTATAA
>NW_017300076.1:206143-211706 GCF_001594075.2 Trachymyrmex cornetzi | reverse complement strand
GCAATTGTTAAGTTAGAAAGGTGACATGAATCTAACACATCAAAATGTTACAAAAATAATAACATATCAGTTGTATGTTGATTTTACATTGAAGTAATAATTAAAATGTGGTAACACAAGAAAAATTCTACATATGGACGTACGATTTTTTACTGTGTAATAGCAGTTTCAAATTGCAAATTTAAATATAATCGCTCATATATAAATAATTTCATTATAAATAATATTACTGAGCAATTTATTTATCTCTTAATATATAGTAAAATTTATATTATATTTTTATGAACATTTTTTCTTCTTTCATATTCTGAAAGAGAAAAAATTTCAAGATTAACGGTTCCGAAAATCAATTTGACAATAATGAAATTCCGTTATATATGTATGTAGTAGGAATGTATTAACATAGGTCACGTACATACACTCTAATTCGACCCTAACAAGGTCTCACCTATTGAGGCCAACATTCCAAAAATTCCTCAAAGTCCAACTAAAGAATTCGATGCCGCTACAAGGTAAAATTAAATTTTAAGCACCCCAACAACCCGATACCGATAGCACGGATCCGTTGATTCGCGCAACACATACGAGGTCTGCATAACAAAAGACGATCCAACGTTACGAAAGAAGACACTTTAGCGTAACTTTCGAGCGTCACCGTGTAACGGAGGTGCCCCTTCTTTCTCTCTTGCTCTCTTCTTCTTTTCCATCTCAGTCTCTCTCATGTTAATATCTGTTTGAGCACGCCACGCCTCGTCCTACCGGCGCATCACACCCCCGAAGAGAAGGGATTGCCCCGCACATACCTATTATCTACCCTTTCTCTTCTCACGAGTAGACACAGAGGCGCCTTTACCGAGACACAATTTTGTGTATAGGAGGAAAAGGCTGCTGCTGACTAATGGCGCGCACTAATTGTGCCGCCTGCAGCACACGAAGGTGCAGGAAAGCCCATAGTTACAGGCCGCTATGAAGTAATACGAAGTAGACAAGAGATGCACGTGCATATAAGAGTATGTGTATGTACCACACAAGTGTGTACATGGGGAAAAGGGTAAGAGAGGGAGAATTGTTGAAGGCAGCCCGATGAAGGGGCGGGGGAGGATGACAGAGGAAGTTCCTAGCTGCTAGAAAGCCCCGAGTGCACTTATACACGGAAAAGAAAAGACCGAAGGGAAGGGGTATTGCCGGCAGCCGCGATAAATAGATTAAACTTGCCCCCGGACTCCCTCTTTTGATAGTGCGTTAAGCGGAAATATATGGATGGCACGCGACCGGTACCATGACAATAAGTCGACACCGGTACAATGCCGACAATGCAATTCACCGTGCCAGACTTTTTAACATTATACCATGAAGGTCGGTGTAACCGTAATTCAGTTTTCACGTAATTTAATTAGCTACAGTCTAAGGTGCATGCAATCCCAATCAATTAAATATGCAATGATGAAATAAAATCTTCCTTACAATCACACGAAACAATAATTATGTTCTGAAATCATATATCATTGATACGTTGTAATGTAATTTGTCTTTTCTTGAAATATTGTCGTGAAAAGAATTTTCTTTTTGCTCGATTGCACACGTGATATATCTGATACAGTAAAGTCAATATATAAACTATTTCGAACTGGATGTGCCTTTATACACATATATCAATAATGTTTACTACACCGTATTATTCAGACAGCTAACACTAAAATAACTTCGAAATCTCAAATCTGATTAATGACAAGCGACCTTCGTTCCGTGCTATCTCTAATGATAGCATGCGAATGAATCGTGATGAATGACTTATTTCCGGGAACATTCGAATAGATAGCAATTTTTAATGCAACAGCAAATATGGTGAGCTCGTTTGACAGCAATTAAAATAAATTAATATGTTGAGTAGAGATAATGGCAAATTACAATAACCATTACAGGCAATCACGAGTTTCAATTTAATTGTTAAAAGACGATGCTGTACATAGTCTACATTTCAATGCCAAATATTTATGTTCAAACATTAAGAGAAATACATAATTTATACAATCTGTTAATGCATATTTATTTGACAATCTGATGATAATATATGAACTTCTGTATTGTACGAACACATAGCTAATATGAATACGCAGCTATAAATATATAACGTATGTGACGCTAATAAATATAATGTATATTTTACATTATTGTATAAACGTATTTTCAACTATTTGCAAAACATAATTCATTTTATTTTTTACGGACGATAACCTATAATTAGAGATCGATTGCAAACAACTGTAAAGCAATTATTACCAATTATATCTGGAAATAAAATATTACTATATTAAAAATAATGTATATAAAAAAATTAATTTGTGTGAGCGTATGCTTATATTCAAAATATTTAGAATTACGTAATTTATATATGAAAAATGTGTGTATTTTCAAAACATTTATATAATTTTAAAATTTATGATATTATATTTTTGTTATTCTCGATATTTCTCTGCAAATAGTTTCCGAATATATTGTTGTAATATTTTGATCACATCGTTAAATTTATCAAAATTAATTTTTATTTAATTAGGTTTTATGCTACAATAACATTAGATAGTATTAATTAGATTAAACTAATAGATGTGTCTAACTAGTATTATTGGATTAAAAATGTACATTGGTATTACTATTTATAGAAGCAGTCCATTAGGTAAGTCTAATTAAATAATAAATAATTAGCAAAATATCACATTTTTAAAAACTTTGTCAACAGCACAATTTTAAATTTTATTAAAATGTTTTTGTGTAATATTTCGATTTAACAGAAATATGCAATTTTAAACTTGTTGATAAATATATGAAGAGATAAAATTGAAATAGTTTTAATTTCACAATTGCTGTCAGGTAACAGAAAAAATATTTATTAAATAAATCTCATTTTAAACATAAAATAAAATAACTTTTAACACGAAAGATGTCCAATCAGATACCATTCAGTATATCACGTAACTTGTTTTCATAAAAGAGTTGTTTTTGGCTATAATTCGTATATAAAAAAGATTATTTGACATAAATCTGATTTTATATAATTGCTGTCTGTATAATAAAAAGTTATACTCTATTCTGTATTTTCATCAAATTATTAACCATTATAATTAAAATAAAAATAAAAATAGAAAAATATAACTGGCGTATCTAAAGATATTGTTTAAACACTTCATATTTTATATTATTGTTACTGTATGTAAAAAATAACACAGGTCTACATGGGTTTTTTTTTTTATACGAGATTGGTTTCCGATGTATTTTTGTACGTCGAAAACATAATTGCAAATTAATAAATTACATTTATCTAAGCTCGTGAAAATGACTAGTAATTTTTAATTAAAATAAAATTAAATTAAAATTAAAATTAAATTAAAATTAAATTTAAAAAAAAAAAATAAAAAAAAAGTAATAATATATGGGACATGTTGGATAAATTGCTTGTATCGCCTTCACTACTTGGATATAAATCTACTCTTACCTTCACCAACGAGTGATTCTTTTTATAACCTTACCTCAACTTTTGCTCGCCATATTTTTGTTTAAATTAACGCCATATTATATTTAATATTCGTAATCAACGACCTCAAAAATACACGAATACTCAATTTGATGCCCTTTGCTCAATTTTTCGATTCTCAAAAACACACGAATGCTCAATTTGATGCCCTTTGCTCAATTTTCCGATTTTCGCATCTGCCATCTTGGATCCGCCATTTTAAATTTCATAAGACTGACATCGAATTTGTAATCAGCGATCCCGAAAACCTTCGAGTAGTCACTTTCATGAGCTTAGATAAATATAATTTATTAATTTGCAATTCGATCATAAAAACTGGGCCGTAGAGGTTTCACTTAATTTAAAGTTTAACCCCATTTTATACAAAATATTTTTTTTTTATTGGCATATATGTTTCTTGTGGTATAAGATTCAAGCTTTAATTTGAGTAAAGGTTGAAGTCTCTAGCTCATCTGGTTTCTGAGAAAAATAGGGATCAAAACACCCAAAAACACGATTTTTGCGGTTTTGACCCCCACATTTCTCAAAATCGTGACGTGATGGGCACTTTTGGACCCCAGAATCATGTTCAGAGCACAAAAATACGTCAAAAACCAGTCTCACATAAAAAAAAAAAAGTGAATTTTGTAGACCTGTGTAATTAATTATTCAAAAAAATAGCAAATTTTATTTGACAATTGTATATTTAATTGATTAAGATTGCTTATATCTTAATTTATAAATAATTAAATTTAATTATAATTATATAATTTTACGCAAGCTCTTTATTTTTACTCTCTACTTTTTATTTCCAACAAAATATGTTTTTCTTTATCGTATATCTCTTTATCAGCAGAAACTATGTCAATCCTTAATTGCACTTTTATTTGTCCATTCTATAATATTTTATCTATTCCAAGATTTAGATATATATAAGGAATTTAGAACTATTATTATATTTTAATATTTTCTGTAGGGTAAAAGCAGGGATTATGGAATAGCTTTTTTTAAATTAACATTACTCCGATATAAATGCATATGAAGACTTTAAATTTACACAGAACTCTTGAGGAATATGTTAGCTACAACATCCAATAAATAAAAGTCGCCAAAATTTAAGTCCAACGTCAATATTAACAAAAAAGTCAAAAGTGAGAAAATGGGGGGTCTAAAAAATGGGATGTAATATGGAATACCGATGAAATTTTGACCATAGTAATAAATAACACAATAAATGAAGTCCAAATTTGTTTATTTATATAAACTGATCAAGAAAAATAGAAAACTGTTCAATTTTTATATTGTACAATAACACAGAAAATATAATAGCATCATTACGAACGTTATTACGCATGAACAAATAAAAAATCGCAAATAAGCTGATAAATCGCAAATAAGCTGACATAGAATACATGCTGTAATCTAACCTAATCTAATCTGATCACGAATAAGTTGCTAACATGCATGGAATCTATTCCATATTCTCAACTCTCGATGTATTCCACATTACCTGCATGTCGTCATATGACAAATAAATTAGTCTTTCCGTAGCAATAAACAAGTTTGAAATAGCAATTAATCTGCATGATATTGTTCATGCAACATTATTAAAAGTGTCTGTGCAATATAAGCATTTAAAAAACTTACCTTTAGTTTGTGAGAACACTTTTTAGAAAAAACTACCGAATCTTGTGACGTAACGAAAATGAATAAATGTCAATTGTAACAAAACGGTTGGTCGGACCGAGTTCATTGCTTGTTATGACATGTTTGGTAACAGTTGCAATAACTTTCAGCGATTGTCGCCAGATTGCAATGCTTTGTTTAAAAAATAAGCCACTATTCCATATTAGTAGCCTATGCCATAATCTCTGATTTTACCCTATATAAGAGATTTAAATTCATAGTAATTTTTAAAATAAATATTTTAAGTCTGAATTTCAAATATGTAATATACAATAAAATATTAGGTGTTGAACTTAATTCCTGCCGCTCGCTTAATTTAAAACAATGTTCCACACCTTTAAAAAATCTAAAAAAAAATTTTTGTAATGT
>NW_017300076.1:167824-206079 GCF_001594075.2 Trachymyrmex cornetzi | reverse complement strand
TTTTTTAAAGGTGTGGAACATTGTTTTAAATTAAGCGAACAGGAATTAAGTTCAACACCTAATATTAGTCGTTCTACAGGAAGAATATTCATATCATGTTATATATCATTTTTGTGGAATAAAAAGTCTGTTTCCATCATAATATTAATATTTGTCGAAATATCCATTGTCATATCATGAAAATTTAAATAAATTATTGACTCTATATGTATAAAGGGATGATGCACGAAAAATTGTAATATTTCATAATATTATACGTTTCGATATTTCTTTCGTTCCTATTTATTCGCAAAATAATTTCGGCATAATTTGAAGCAAAAAATTCTTAATTTTGAAATTCTTGATTCGCGGAAAAATTTAAACTAGCTATTTTATTTATTGTCATATAAATACATTTTTATTTGCTTGGCGATGTCATATTTTTAATATTCTACGTAAAAACGTTCACCGATGTGAATCCTCTCACATATCTTTAGATTATTCTGTATTGCTGCCTCCGGCAATCCTGCGGCGATGCGACGATCCTTTGCCAACGATTTCGCCGAGGGTAAAACTTCTGCCTTTCTCGCGAATCGATCTTTTTGGTCAGAATAGAGTCCCAATGAGGCGTAGGAATGAAAGGATGTCATGGAAGAAAGGAAGTCAAGAAAAGAGTGAATAAGTATAAAAGAGAGACAAAAACTTTAATGTAGCGTATCGAAAAGAAAAAAAAAGGAAAGGAAGAAAGACAAGAACGATCATATTATCTCCCTACGAGGGAGAGATCGATATATTCAAGATGTATTCAAGAACAGCGATAAAAAAAAGCAAGGAAACGGATAGTAAGTAGAGCTGAATTAAGATGGAGAGAGAAGAGGGAAAAGACGGAGCAAACGACTTCAATTGTGAGAAATAAGCTCGTAGGAAGAAAGAGGACACATATACGCACAAAGAGTACGGCGAAGACAGACATTTCTTCTTGCTTCTCGCTTTGGAAGAAGAGACCGAGGTCGTGACATTATCGCGACGGTATTAACTCGAATCGAGCTTCCGTTAGGTCGAACCGCAATCAGCTGCAACGAGCAGAGTCGACGATCCCGGGGGAGAAAGCGGGAAAGGCCACAGTGAAACGTAAGACATCGGCATCGGCCGGGGCGTCGCCCGACCCGGTAAAATGGAAGTGATCGCGTATGAGAGTTTCCTTCGAGTCGAATTCGAGCAAATGACCCTATCTCCATAGTTGGCCGGAATATCGAGGAGTCCGGTTTCTTGATGTTTTCATCCGCTCGCGAGAAAACCAACAGTTCCGCTCGTTTCGTTACGCCAAATTGTATTTCAACGTAATGCGGCGTTTGCGGAGTACTTGGGATGGGCGGCTCTGGCTAAGATATTACGCTTTTTCCAGAACGTTAAACTTTCCCGATCAGTTTCTCAGTAAACCGAAACCTTTCGGAACCAGATCAAATTTTCTCGCACGACCTTCCAATGCAGTTATACTGTTTCGAATCGCTGGGCTAATATAGCCGCACATATTTTCGATAATTAAAAATATAAGGTATATTAAGTTAAAAAATTTATTAATATATATTATATTGGAACAATTTCTATAATTTTTTTCTAAATTTAAAGACTTTTTTTATATTAAGAGCTTGATAGAGTTTTATTAGTTTCTGATATAAAATATTAATATATGTTATCATATAGCAAAATTAAGCATTTAGCAAACTTTGTTGAATGTCTCACAAAAAGATACGAATAATACTATTTAGCAATATTAACTTAATATAAATTCAGGAAATGTGTAGATCAGACTGAATTGAATACAGTTTCTCGAACTTTACATAGAAAAGGGATTTGATGGTAGCAGAATTTTCGTTGACGCAGCAGATTTTTCTTGTAGATATGCAGACACAAGGACGTGCTTCAGACAGGAAGAGACGGAGAGGATTGTAAGGGGTCGAGTGAATTGTTGTAGCCATTCTCGTAATTTGTTCAAAATCAAATAAAATGTTTTAAAAATATTCATGATGAGATGTATGAGTAAATATGTTTACTGGCGCTGAAAAATATAACGTAATTATATTACCGTTAAATACATAAGATACTCAGAATAGATACACGCATAATTATTTCTTCTTGTTAGTCGTAAACAAAAATTCACATTTCACTTTGATGCAGATAACAATTTAACTTGTTTGATTACATTTGTAAATATGTTTCTGTAACTACTATTAATTAATTATTTTCATTATTTCGGCTAAATATTTATTAATTTAATAAAAATTTTTGCTATCTTTTTATTTTTTCTCTCTCTTTCTCTTCCTTGATGTCAATGATATTTATAGAATTTTATTTAGCGTTGAATTTTTTTTATGACATAAAGTCGAAGAGCCAAAAAATTAAGCTTTAAGACTAAACTAAAAGATTTATCAGTGTCAAATTAAAAATATATAATTCAGATACATACAAAATATATTCTGTTAATAAAAAATTCAAGAATAATTCTATTAAGATAATTTCTGAGTGGTACAAAATCTTTACAAAATAGGAAGGATTAGAATGAATATATTGCCAATTCTATTCCAACCAGGAAAGTGTTATCAAGGTGTTATAAAGTTTTGCAGGACTTCAATTTCAATTCTCCAAACTTTAAAATTAAAATCAAGGTTTCCATCTCGTTCCTGATAATTCAAGAAGATTTTGACTCCCACGATTCGACATCAGATTCAACTTTCTTATTTTTCTCAATTACTTGTACTTTCCAAGTATAAATGCGAAGAAAATATATGGTTTGCTCACTTTTGCACCACCTACCGGGTGATTTAACTCCGCTACGAGTTGCAAGAAGCTGCGAACGAAATTAACGGTCGATCATTTGGATTTTTCCGCGTAAATTATGTTCTAGAACGTATACGCGAAACTCCCGCAAATCGCTCTTGGATTATGAAAATGGAAACTTTGCGAGCGCGATTTATCTCAGACCGGAAGCCGGCGAGCCGATGCTTGTATATGTTACGACCTGGTGTCAGCCACAGTGTTTCCTGAAAGTTCGATTTGTACGAAACGCGTCCAACTTTGGCCCGTTTCTTGTTGAATTTTTTTTGATCCGGCTATGGGAATCGCGCAATTTATAATCTGTGGAAACTTCGCCGAAAGTCGGTCGCGATCTGAGAAGTGGTTGCGCAAGTTTATATCCTAAGGGGCATTTTTTATGATATTCCACTCGGAATTTAATGCGGTACTTTCTCTTAAACACCGCGTGTTTCAATAAACACCGAAATTGCCGACATATACATAATAAAGTTTATATATCAATATACGTTCGTAATTATGTTATTAATATTCGCTAAAATTAATCAAGGTAATATAAACTAATTACATAGTATATGTAAATAATTTATTTTTATGTGCCCGTTTTAAAAGAAAACTATAACAGTAAATCAGACCAAGATTGTGAATAGAATTAGCCCATCAACTCACTAGCAGCGTTGTGTATACAATTTTTTTATATCATACTAAAAAAAATGTAAATAATATTTATTAAAATAATTTGCAAGAAATATCACTTAGCTGAATACATTCTTAAAAGTTTAACTGTGTCTACATATATATCTGCATATCAACAGCGTTAAAAAAAAGATTCTCGAGATGGAATCTATGCCATTTTACGGCGAAATATTCTTTGAAAATCAGCTCGCGCGAAAAATAATATCATCCCGCTATATTTTTTGAGCTGCAGTTCCTCTGGTGAAAAGAAGAGAAACGCGTTACCGTATTCCCGTCGGGAGGAATTAAAGCTAGCATAAAAGTGAGTCATACGCATTTTAACACGCCGTACGACAAATTTTTTCATTTCTTTGGTTTCCCTAACAATCTATCAAGGGACAATTTTTAGTTAAAAAATGTAATTTAAATATATGTATAATATTGTGTACATAATTTCTTGAAGTTTGCAAGAATTATATAAGACATTATCAATAATATTATTCCTTAAAAATACTGTGCAAATATTTATGTATAAAACAATTAAAAAAACATTTAAAAAAAAGAATTGTTCCTACAAGTTCTTTCATTTATTAAGTGTAAATTAATGATCGTTAATTTTTCGAAAAATTTGAAGAATTTTAAAAACACATTCTGAGTTAAAAACCTTCATAAATCTCTTAAGATTCAAAATCATTAATTTCTGTCTTTAATAACGTATGAAATATTCATTACATCGTCTAGTAAGTTGAGTGAATATATCAAATAATTTTAATCGTCCAACTAAAAATTAGTCAAAGATACTTAAGCGGTCTACAACGGAAATTATTCTATTGAATAGAGTATGGAGTTTGAAAAAAGAAAAAAATTTACCGTCTTCTCGAAGCTGCAGTAAATCTCTCTCTCCCTCTCCTCTCCCTCTCTCTCTCTCTCTCTCTCTCTCTCTCTCCTGCCAATCCTTCTCCTTCTTGCTTTTTCTCCCATAATTTCTAACAAAGATAATTCTACATTTCAACGATGTTTCCAACTATTGTTAGATCTACTTTTCTCTTTTAATTCTTTTCTCTCGCTTCTTATCCCACAAAAAAAAGTATCAGGTTTGAATTTCTCTGTAATTATTACATGTGGAACAAGTGCCTGATTTTTTATATGGAAATCTGCTAGACTGAGTCTAGCTATAACTAGTAGCGATAACTGTACCTATTGTTAGAAACAGAATTACTTCCTTGTTACACCATTGTCTAAGAATCACATAATATATATATGTTGGTAGAAATTACTAAAAATATTTAAAAAAATAAATCCTATTTTGTGCCTTATTTGCAAATAATTCGTTTCAGTGTTTTAATTAAGATTTTCTTTAACACTTCCACTTTTCGAATTTAACTTATATTAACTCTTTATTTGACATTACAATATAGAAATAAATTTATATAAGTGCAACAATGCTCTCTTCTCTTCAAAATAATATATATACATATATGTGTGTGTGTGTGTATGTGTGTGTGTATACAATAGGAAATTGCGATCGAAATGTGTACGTTGGTAATAATTTATTTCCCAATTAAATTGTGAAATCAATATTTCTATTAAACACTTTGAATTTCAATCACATTTTCACCCAATATGTTGGGTGATCGTGTTAAGCTTTAATATGTAATTACTAATTTATAGAGTATGTAGACTTTTGTGACTGTATAATTATGCAATCGCCAAACACGTAGAATAATGGGACAAAACATATTACATTGACACATTCTCATTTTCGCATAAAATTCCCTATAATTTGTGTTATTTTTATAGTTGTATTTATAGAATGCTTTTATTCATTACGGAAACTATTATTATTACAGCTTTTATAAAAAATGAATGTTCACAATTAACAAATTTTTAAATTCAAATAGTTAAATAAAACATAAGAAATTATGTTTCCAGGTTTGGATTATAAAAAATTTTTATTACATACAAAAATGAATAAATGTAACATCATAATAGAATCATTTAAATATAAAGTTCCTTTTTATAGTTGGAAGGCATTTAAGTCAATTACGAGAGAGAGAATTTTTGAAATTTTTAAAGAAATAAAAGTGTAATAAAGGTAGCTTTGGGTTTTTACAGTCGGAACATGTTGCTGTTATAAACAAACAAGCAATGCATTATATTTTATTCAAAATGTATATCTCATTGTCAGAAAGAAGTCACACTAGTTGAGTGAAATATCTCCCGCGGGATTTATACAAACTCGGAATTCAACTATAGCCATTGCTGTCTAGGATGTATATGGTTGCATGAAGAACGAAGAAAGGCGTGGCGGAATTATGCCTCGTGCAAGATGATATGCTTCGAATCGAAATACGCACTAGCACCGACATTCAACATTGTTCTTCACTACGAGTCGTCAAACAATAGCTGTTCCCCGTGTGCGTGTTACAAAACCTTGAAATGCGCTCGTGATATACATGTCGATAAAGCTCCCCTCTTCATTGACAGAATGCGTATGATATCATTAGTTGCATTTTTAACAATATTGACGTTCGTGACATGATACATGTTTATTAAATATTTAATACCTCGCGGTATATATTACACTAATATATCACTATACTTTATAACAAGGTCTATTATTATAGCATATCTCCGACTTACGGAGCTATATATTTGTTATCATAAATTATACCTTTTTCTAAAAGGAATGTTAAGAGACAATTTGATTTTTAAATTATAAGTAAGTTCGAAGACGTAAAAGATCTCTTTAATAATTTTTTTCAGAAACATTTGCAGATAAAATTTTCTTTTGTTTGTTTCGATTATACAGACTTTGTTTTAATAAACTTTTAATTCAAGCATTAATTCAAAGGATATTCAGTGATGGAAATTAAAAACTATGCGTATTTTAAATTATGTATAACTATGTTATGTATGAAAAAAGTTTGCCATTAAACAATTTGTCCCGTCCTGTAGGAAGTCAACTGTTAAATCTTTCAAGTGCAAGCTCGAACTTACAATGTCTTACGGATTACAAAACTAATTTAGTCGTTGTGCTAATAAAAGTGTCCTAGAAGTGCAAGGTGGACCTTGCACTTTTAAAAACTTAAACGATTTTATATGAAACGGGAAATGTTCCGACTTACAGTTTGTTACCGACGTGACGGTAACTCACCGTCACGAATCTTGTAACTTTTAAATTTTATGAAACAGCCATTAGCTGTAGTAAGCGCCACAGGTGGAACGGATCATTTTAATTCCGTTAAAATTCTCCCATTGCAAGACGGAACGACACTCAATGCAAAAATTGTAATTTCACCTATTGCTCAAGCATTTTTCATTAGATTAGTACAAAAGACTCGTCGTTGTTCTATTAAGTTTTGTCTTGGATAAAGTTACTGATTTGAGTTATTTAAGAAGTGGATTGGAAAACTTCTTACTAAATGGAAAAAGTGTATTGAAGGCAATGGCTCTCTCTTTTGATTAAGAAAGATTACTTTGAAACTGTGTGATTCCGTTTTCAACTCTCTATTCGACAAATACGATAAACCTTTTGCATCAAGCAAATATTTCCGCATGATACGTTTCAAAGTTTCTTATTCTGTTTTTTTTTCATTCAGGGAACTCTTCTAACAATGAGTTTTATTTACTTTTGTAGTTTGTGTGCTCACTCGTTGCTATTAGTTGGGAAAAGGAAGTTTGGGTGGCCCTCTCAGAAATTTACTGTTACTCCCTAATGTGTTCGCTCTTTTATATGGTCTTTCGTGTGACCCCCTCTTAGAAATATGACGTAGCCCCCTGAGAAGTTATATGACCCATATGGAGAATTAAAGACTATTGGAATTTTTATATATGCCTAAATTTGTTTCTGTCATTAAAAGAAAACATTAAAAATGCAATGCTTCATAGCATTTTCACCTTAAAATAGATATAATTATTATGCTTAATGATAATGCCTTTACTATATTTTTTAAATTTGATATTTTATATTCAAGATAAAGAAATAGGGATATTTATCGGTACATTTATCTAGCTTTTTTTTGAAACTGCAAGAATTCGTTTTATCGTTTAATTTATTTAAAACACCGCAATCCCCCTATTATTAGAAGTTAATATCGTTTTATTATTAAATAAAAAAATTTTGATTGATTTTGAATTAGTTAACGGTTTCTTATTGTCAATAAATAAAATGTTCATCTTTTGAAATAATTCATATCCTCTCTTACGTATACTATTTTGCTTTCTGTATATATTTAAGTATTTTTAGTAACCCATTTTGTACATTTATGAACAAAAATATACTATTCGACTGGTGTAAAAACTACTTTTCAGGGATAATGTCTCCACTATATTTCTCAAAAGTCAATATTTTATAGTGAATTACCGTTTCACCGACCGCATGGAGAGCTATCCAACTTTTTACCATGAAGCAACCGTACCAACCGTAAAATTTATAGATACGTAAAGAGAACGAGAAAGAAGCCATGCAACGAAGACGAATTTCTTGCACCGCCTATTCCTAAGTAGTTACAGGGTGTATGCGCGCCGCGAATTTAATGAGCGACAATACGAATAACGTAGGCAAATTGCGATGGTTACCTAACGAACAAAAAGCCGTCCAATTAATAGTCACAGCGCTGCTACTAACCGACGTGATAGTTACTTTGATTAATTTGAATAACGTCGATATCACTGGGGAGGAACAATTAGCGCGGTTCGGGCACAATTCCGACGATGGCTGACAACTTCTTAATTGTGCATCACGTGGAAATTGCTTTATGTAAACGTCACTTAACATTCCTCTCACTGATGTATGAAGCATCTCGGACTGAGTTTTCTTTCGATTGCAATCGTGTTTAAAAGTCAATTTTATTTTACAAAGATATCGAGGCACGACTAACTTTCAAAATAAACGACTGAAAACAAAGAACTTCTCGCAAACTATATTTTCTGAATTATTAATATACGCAATAAAAAGCCTCGTTCTTCAGGCGATTTCAAACAGTTTTTACTTCAATCGAATTTAATTTAAAATTAATAAAACATCTAATATTAAAGATTAAGAAGTTATAAATAAGACGCATCAAATTTTTATGATAAAGAAAAATTGATCTAATATTGATAAAAAGAAAAACCTACAGTCGATAGGAAGTACGGTTAATCTGAAACCTATATAAAACTACCATCCGTAGAAAATCGCAAAAGTTAGAAAGTTTTCAACTTTCAGAACTTTATTTTGAAATGTTAATACATTTTATTTCATTCGTTTCAAATATCACAGTACCTGATGTAACAGGATAATCCTCTAAGTAAATATAATGAGATTTGATTATATGTTAATATAATATCTAACAGTTTTATATATATCTTTCTCAAATATACATTACAATGCTATAAATCCATCAATAAAGTTTTAAAAAAACATTTGTAAAAACGTAAATACTTTGATATACCTCATAAACATTGTAATTATCTTTTACGAGATAATTGAGCAAACATAATAGTTAAAATTAATTTTCCAAACACGTACTCCTGTAGTTCTTCGTGTTGTTTACCAAAATAGTATATACTTATGCTCGAATGTGTTTATTTCTCAAATGTTTTTATATCTATTTCAAAATTAATTAAGAAAAATTTTAAAACGTTCATATCAATTTTAATAAAACGAAGGAAAGGTGTACAGCAATTCCAATAGTGCACCAAATAAAATCTTTTTTATCATTTAAAATAAATTAAAAGGTATCACTCTAATTACTTTGCATTTGCACGCTTCTAATAATGAAAGTATTTCGTTATGAAAAAGATTTTGAAATTAACATTATAACCAGTCAGTTGTTACACAATTTGAGAGTTATAAAAAAAGTAAAAGAAGAAAAACGAAGAATAGGAAAGTTAATGCATTAACAATCGACATTTTATTTTTCAAATAGAATCTTATTACAAATAAAAAGATTTTAGCAATAAATAATTCTCTTTTAAAATTTGAAAAATAATGACTATTATATATAATACATACGTAAGATCAGAATAAGAATTATTATTATTCAATTTGGTAGCAATTTTGAAAAACTTGAGAAAATGCAAAATCGATTACGGTCTAACTTCTAAAATTCTTTGTGTCGTGATTACTGCTCTTAATGGGTTAACGGTGTATTCCGCGCGCGGATGCAGGCGCATCCAGTCGCTTCTTACGGTATCCGGGCGCATTTTTTATCAACGACCATCAAGAGTCGCCAGACGGTACGCTGGTACGAGGGACCAAGTCGAACAGCGAGACCAACAGTTCGACATTGCAATTCGAGCGGGACGATTTGTCGCAGGCTGAAATGCAGGCGCACGGATGCTTCGAGCGAGCGAACAATCAGTCCGCTACGCATCTGTCTGTCTCCACTTTCTTCCTACTACCTCTCCGTTCGTCCGTCTCGCCACCGTAGTGGGATGTGCCCGTGTGCGGGCATAAAGTACACACGGTCGAGAAGCATGTAGAAGGTAGAGCGGCAAGTTTTTACGCGACCATCCCCGAGTGAATGACCGGTCAGAGCCGCCTCTCACTCTCGGCACTTCGGATCTGCTCTGCGCCGCTGCCTCTCTCACTCATTCTAGTCGATTACGAGAGAAGCGGCGTGAGATACATAAAGAGACAGAAACAGTCGAAGACAGAGAGGAGAATACATCTATATAGAGAGAAGGAGAGAGAGAGAGAGAGAGAGAGAGAGAGAGAGATAAAGATAGAAAGAGACTGAGAGTTGGTCGACTTTGCAACGTGGCGCGAGTTGCATTAGGCTGCACATACCAAAAACTGTTTGCGCTAATGGCAGAAACGCTTAACCTTCAGAATATTTGGCATTATAATGATGAATTCGTGAAAGTTAAAATGAAGGAAACGTTATCTCGAGAAATCTAAAAAGAAACAAATGTAGAAAAAAATAGTTAGATTTGTCCGTCCGCAATTTTTCAGGAGAAAAAAGATTTTGAAACATAAAATAAACAAATGACCTTTCAAATTATAATTTCAAACATCTGTCTCATTTATCCTAAGATAATTAAATGATTTTAGAAACCATTCATATGTGTAATGTATACTCTTGCCAGATTTATTTAATACATCAAATTATCTATTATTATTGCATTATATGCTTTATCAAAATATTATCACAATTATTCAAAAAACAATATTTCATTCGAATCATTTATGATAATTATTTTTTTACAATTTATGCAGACAATTAAGAATTATTAATACGAGTGATTGTTACAAGAGAGTATAGGAAATCTATATTTTGTGACTGAAAGATATTACAATTACAACTTCTCTCGTAAAATTATATATCAATGCACAATAGCGTCGTCACTAGGTGTCAACAAGATATTTTCTATATTCAGATGCCGAGTACCCGTTATTCAAGTTCATACTCGGGTAACCGAAGTCACGAGCTCGATTTAATCGATTTTCGATATATTTGATATCGTCACGCTCCGTGGTTCCTGAGGTCATTTTACGTTGATATGTTACATTGTTGGCATGGTAAGCTCATATAAATAATCAACGCGTACCTAAATTGATTTACTGTGCGTAACAGCGAGAATGACCACGCGGTGCTCGGATATTTCCTCGGATACACAAATAATCGGATATCTAAACAATACATAGTATATGTAACATTATATAAACTGTATATACACGATTTATTTTGTGTGCGCGTTTTACGTGTGTGCGTAATGAAAAGTTATTGCCATGCTATGTTTAAAAAAATTAATTGTTTAATTTCATTCGATTCTGTCCGACCATATCACATTACGTATAGCATATATATTAATATTATCACAACAAACATTTCGTTATCAGAAAGAAATGTATCGTTTTAATTATTTTTTATATTTTTAAACAATTCTTCATCGCATTTTATATTTGCATAATAGAATTATTAATAAAAGATCGTGAATATTTAATTTAATACAAGAATGATCGTTTTGTTTGTCGAATGTCTTTTCAATATCTTTTCAATAAATTCCATATTTTTTCAAGCATTAATTAATATTACTAATAAAAATATTAATAATGGCCATAACTGATCAACTAAAATAACTCATTAACTAAAAATAACTTAAAAATAAAAAAATTATTTTTAATATCTAATTATGTATTTAAATGAGTATTAGTATTAGAAATATTCAATATTAGGAATTCACATTTCGTACTATTAAAGTGTCATGAATGTACTACGCAAATGAGAAAAGTTTCCGAATTTTTGGCATTTTTTTATACTCTCGGTAAAACTGCATGCGCGATTATGCGAGAAAAAACTCGACGGTATCCATTTCGACGTGCCTGAAAAAGATCGTGCAAATAGCGAGAATTTCCAAAACATTTATTGTTTTGTCGCGGACTTTTTTTTAACGTGACGTATAAATACAAGAATCACGCGGAAGATTCATTTTTGTGGAGAAATAAAATGTCAGCAGAAACATTATTGCCGCTTTCACAGAAATATGCTAAATAACACAGCTCGGGTGCTATTACACGTACTGTTCTCACTTCTCCATTGTTTATTCCATAAGATTATTTTCATACAGTATCTTCATTATATTCTCTTGGTTTTATAATACATTATTTTATTTTTATTTTTATACCATGCAAAGACAGTTATTTAAGAGTTTTTAATTCTGAGAAGATATAATGTAATTGTTAAATTTTTTATATCATGATATATATTTGGGCCTTTTTTGAAATACAAAATTAAAATAAACAGTGAAATTTTAAATATGTAACTTTTGCAAAATATTACAAAATACTTTCGTTCTAAATGTTAGAATATTTTTCATTGTTGTCAATATATTCGTATGACTTTATTGAAACGGAACAGATAGATATCTGAAAAATCTAAGTATCTCGTCGAAATATATATAAAAAATATATATATTTTCAATAAACGATCAGGTTTTTACAAAAAAAAGTACAATAAATACGTATAAACACAATAAATATTTTAAATTAAAAAAGTGACATTATATACTATAATAGTAATAAAAAAAAATAGAGAGTAAATTCACGTAAATTTTTTAAATACTTTCTAAGTACAATATTTATGCAGCTATAGAACAATAGACCATACATCTATTACTATTTTTTAAAAGTTAAAAAGTAAAATACATAGATTGAAAGTAAATGTAGAAAATGACGATATATGAATGTACATATATCTGTCGAATGCTCTGTTATCACTATAAAATATTACTTTCAATTAAACTTTCAATTAATAAATAACAAAAAAGCTTTCAGTACGATAAATACTGGATCTTTTCAGACTTTTAGCAATAAAATAATACTTGAAATGTCCGTTTTTTATTCAAAATGCAGCTATTAAATAAATCGTTAAAAATAAGTATACTATACTGCTGCATGTTTTTAATTATCTACATATTATTAAAAAAAATATAGATCTCTAGATGTAAGTACATTTTTATGACATTTTTCCTTAGATATGTTATTCCAATTTTTACTAGTATTGGTGTTCACGTTCACAGCTGAACGATTCAATAGATATTGGGTTATTCCAATTCACAATTGCAGCCACTGCAATTTCGCTTCAAATCGTTCGCACTAATACATCGAAATTTTCATCTACAATAATAGTAACAAAGAAGAACGAAAAATGTACGCATTTCCCCGCGCCCCGCGTTATCGGTTCATCTCAATTCTTTCAATTTTCTCCCTTTTCATTTGAGTATTGATCCTGTATGCTCTTAAACGTAGTTATTCTTATAAAAAATATTTTACTTGTGTTCCTTATTGTAAAATTTAATGCGCATACGTAACATATTCCGGATTATGGCAGAAATAAAAATCGGCATATCATCGACGTATCTCTCGCGAATAAGACATCATATTGATTCGAGGAGTGAAGCTGCGCCGGAGCGCGTTAGCTACCGGACATAAATTATGCACTATCAGTGGAGCCGATAAGTATTAGTTTAGTTTGAAATTTGTTAGCTGAGTCGGGCATTCGGGGTAACGGCTTTCACAGTCACGAGCGGGGAAAAAAAGTACGGCGAAGTTAGATGAATCATGAATAAATTTACGCGTCGAACCTTTATTCCGAAATGATCCAAGTTTCTTTATAGTATATACTATCGTCGCTACGCGGTAATACCGGAACTTATATATCGCGGCAGAACATAAATTACTAGTACACGTAAATTAAGTGTGCCATCCTTTTGACTAAAATTTACATTCGCCATATTAAATATTATGTCACAGAAACAAATTGCTCGTCGCGGAATCTATCTGTTGGCAAGGTATCTTCTGCTCTGCCACTTTGCAATATGAGAAAATAACTTTTATTTTTGCATGTGCATTCATACTTTTACGCTGATTATTATAAGTGTCATTCGCATCAATTCGGTACGAATTAATTTATCACTTCAATTAATCGTTTGTTTACATGATTATCAGACTGTTTGATTAACGTTTAGGATAATAACCTTTCCAACAGCAATTAGTAAAAACAAGGATTAGCAGAAATTAATGATGAATAATCATTGTGTTCATTTTCTCGTTTCGATCAAGCACCAATGTGTCGTAACAAGATATATTTCGAATGGAATCGCGTGTATTATCAACAGAATAGGTACATAAATTCCGTACTGAAAGTCGTATCTTTGGCACCAAGTCTCTTTGAAAGAGATCGAATCTTCTATTATCTCATGTTATCGTAGACGGAAATAACACTCGTTCGTTCGAGCTGGCGCAGCACTCAAGCGACTGAACTTACGACGCCAGTCGGGAGCGGCTGCAGACTCAATTAGCCTCGCGGAAAACTTTCATGGAGGGATTACGATGTCAACAACGTCTTTCTTGCGCGAATGACGTTCCGCGCGTCGGGTAAAATTGTTGTTTATCGAAATGGCAGTCTTCCAAGCGCGGCACGCCGTCACGCTTTTGAAATCACGTCAAATACTTGACTATTTAACTCCAGTTTACTGTATTCTCTGCCATGAGTATTTATCTTCATTTCAATTTTCATTATTCGACCTCTAAAAACAAATTATTTCTCGAACGTACAGTTTAAAAGATTATTTTGAAATATTTAACAAATTTGCAAAAAATCCGCGATAAATCCGTAATTTACATAAAAAGATATGCTTAGTGGCGGAAATCCTAAATAAAAGTACCCTGACAGATGCTGACAAGAAAAGTTAAATAAACAAAAGATCATACGATTTAATAAGAGTTGTTTACAATCAACATATCTATAATGTACATTTATCTGAAACTGGGAAATCCAATATAAAAATACATCAAATAGATCGTTCCTGTTTTGTGTAAAAAAAAATGATTATAGTTTCGATAACCGCGATATTATATACGCGATTGTATCAAACAACATATCGCTATGTATAATATTGTAGTGTTTGCATTGTTTATTATTTATCCTTTATATAATCCTGAATATTCGTTAAAAGCGTATGTGCAAAAATGTAGACGTTAATTTAAATAGCACGCCGTTTCAATAAACATTTCAATAACAAACGGTAAGATTCTGTGACAACTTTTGGAGGAATTATAATTACTTTCAAATAGCAAACGATGATTAAAATCGTAATTTAATTAGTAATTACGATTCTGATAAAGCGCTCAACCATAATGGAGAGCACACATTTCATCCAGATTCCTTTCTTCATATTGACGCAGTTGTAACTATAATTTAATATTCTCTAATTGATTTTTAATTATGCACGACTGATTAACATATTGTGCACGCAGACAATACTGACATGAGGATATATCATATATTCCGCGTATATCTTGTTATTATGCAAATTTCTCTCATAACAATTTAATGTTGAATTTTACGTTCCCTTTTCAATTTACAATAAATTGGTTTGTCGATATAATGCTCGATATATCATTATCTTTTATTCAAATTTTTTACGCTTACTATAACCGTAAACGAAGCTGTCAGCATTTTCTATACTGAAAATATGCGCAAATGAATGCGAATGGAAAGAGTAGATTCAGCGGTATCGTTCACATTTTCGCAGGGGTATCTCACATAAATCACAATACAATTTGTCTGATTTCATTTATCGATATTATGTTATCGAGAAATTGACAATTAATCTATTCTCGTTTCTATAAACAGATTATGTATTTTTTAATTTTATTTTTAAAGAGAATTTATTTCGGAAAGGAAAATTTGTCGTTTCCTCCTTTTTTCTTTCATTTATAAATAATTTATTCTTACGTGAACTATACAGAAGCTATCAGATAAATTCTGATTCAACCTTCGAAGAAATAATCTCCCTTATTTCGAAGAAATAAAAAAAAAACAAATACGAAACATGGAATAAGTTTTTGTAATTGGCTTATTATCGAGATATATATATATATATATATATTTTTTTTTTTTTTCGATAAAAGTGTGCATTTATTTATATATTTGTAAGAATAAACCATCAATTTGAAAATATCAAAGTCCTAGAAATAGCAGCCCAACAAATCTTTCGTTTACCTGTTATGAGAATCAAATCGATTCCGTTTATATCTCCTGCGAAAAAAAGATTATTCGAAAAAACGATGATTTAACCGAAAACGCTTTTTTTCCTAAAGTAGCTAAACTGCATCGATCCGATATCGTGATATCGAGCAAGTTTCACACAGCTTCTTTTCCGCTACTTTCCATTACCTCTAAATCCTTCAAATCGAAATCGATCGCGACGGTCGGCCGCGATACGGCGCAAGCTTTAAGGACAAGCTGGAGCATGGTGACTTTTACGATTCTATTCTAGGCATGGGTGTTATTGGCCGAGGAGCTGTCTCAGATCGATCTCCTCTCGCTACGTTACGCCGCCACCAAGATTCTCCATCATTCGCACTAACCCCCTTCTATACTTTTCTGCGGTTTCTCCTGAGTACCTATTCCTTGTAGTTTTGCGAGTTACCAAGATATCGCTTTGTAACTTTTGACCTACTGTCTTGAGAAGTACTCTATATACATATGTACATAGATAGTTCCGTCGAACTAATAGGTAGGCGTGATTAATCGCGAAAAAGATTTTCGAAATATAATAACACGAAGAAAAAAGAATGAAGGAAACGTGATACTGTTAATACGAGATGTAATTTAAATCTTTCTGTCAGACTTTTTTTTCAATTTAAATCATTCTTTGTCGTGCTTTAGATATTGGAAACGGTTATATTAGCGTTGTACTCACCTGGTCGGCGATCTCCGTTAGGTCGTGCAGACTTATGTTGTAAATGGCGTTCCTGCAAAACGAAACGAGAGCGTTAAATCCTACCCATAAATCGTCCCTGTAATCTCTGCGCTTCGTGCGTCTCCGTGTCGACAACTCGGATTGAAACGTGAGTAAGCATCGGCAATTATGAGTAAAACAGCAAAAATGACGCACAAAGAACGCGATATATTTAAAAGATAAATTGTAGACGTTCATTCAACGAATATAAAAACCGTTTTCGGGTGACTTCTAAATCTTGCATGTGCAAAAGAAATAGAAGTGCGAAACATAAATCAAGCGGAAAAACTGCAAAGACAAAATTGGAACCGTGAAAAGATCCATGCTATGTATCTCGGACGTAATTGATTTTACGACTTCGGAACGTTGCGCTGACTGTTGGTGTGGAGAGCACGAACGGGAAAAAATTAAATTATTTTTTGATTCATATCAAATTTCCATTAGCCAATGTATTTGTATCAGATTCCACAAAGAGATACGCTATTGGTCTCCACCACTTTACTTTACTAACAGCACAACTGGACCAAATTGATAAAATAATGTTAGGTAATATAAAAGTGATTTTCGTATGTATACACACGCACGACTATAACGCACAATAATGGCAAAACGATAATCGCCTCTTTGAAATACGAAATAAATTTTTTAATGTGAACTATCTTTCCCTTTGTACGTTCTATCGATTGAATCGCTTGCGGATAACAAGATGTCTCAAACCCATTTTCCCTCTACAAGTTCTTTGACCAATTTGGAACAGGCATTTCTTGATAAAAAAGTTAAAAGATCGATAGTAACCAAGTAATAAGCAACCGAAAATAAAAATCTTTTTAAAAATTCAATGTCACGGATTTAAAAAATGTAATAAAATCGTTCTACATTAATTTAATTTCAAATAACCTTTAATATAATTTTACTTTCAAACTTACTCAACAAAATGAATAATGTTAAAAATAAAAAATTTTTTTAAGTATTATTTTATTAAATCATTACTAAATTGAAATTGAAGATTAGTTAAGAAATTGATAGTCCAAGAATGGTCTGGTACATGCAGTATGCTGCATGCTGCCTTTGGCCTTTGAATACAAATGAATAGTGCGCGTTGCGCATAAACCGCATCTCTGTTTGCTACTAATATGCGTGATGCTGCGTCACCCGCTGCTGATGTGTAATCGAATGAATGACTCGACCCGTCGGTCACTTGGGGCTCGTGGCACCAATGAGCGGAGTCTAGCCGATGACTATCTCATTTATGTAAGCCCCCATGAGTAGCACGTGGGGACGACACGACGAAGAATCGAATCATGTAACAATTACCTGGCACCAATCAGGATAGAGGTTGTCGCACGTTCTAAGAGCTTGAAGTGCTCCACATGGCTTTCATTTCCCAGAAACCGCTGGCCAATCACCTCACCTGTAACAAAAAAAAAGACGTTTCGGTTAGCTTCAAAATTATGATTCTTCTAACAAGAAGAAAATATGACATTAAAATATGACATATAATTTCAAAATCATAATAATCGTGTAATCTATAGTTGCACGGAAAGAATGGTTTTGCTGAAGTACCTAAAAAGTTTAGCTGAATACAAATCTAAAAATAAATTTTATTGGACTATCAAAATAATTAATTATGTAGAAACTGATTGTTAGAATATCGACATTTTTTTGCAGCATTGCTTATCACGCTTGAATTTCCTACATAGTTATTTCGATCGTCCAACAAAATTATTTTCAGATTTCTATTTTTCAGATATATCTACCTAAATTTTTAAATACTTCATCAAAATCGTTCTCTCCGTATGATAAGCATTAGAGAAAACGTGATTAACTGCACAAAATATTTCCGGAATAATGTTTAAAAATTGTATTTTTATTGATTTTTCTTTGTAATGTAACAAAAATATACAGTAATAAATGATAAAAAATATATATACCTAATAAATAAGAAAATTGAACCTAAATAATAAACAACATTTTTAGTATAAGTATGGATTTCGTATAAATTATTTACAGAAAACATGTTTTCCGTGAATCAATCAATCATGCGTCTGAATCATAATACGCGTCGGATTTCGCGCATCATGCTACAATCTTCCTATTACGTTCTCACGTCCGCGAATGAACCATTCGCGTATACATTATTCGCACGTGCACAGCTTTACATGCACACATTAATCGATAATGTATCAGATTATTCTAAAACTTTAGTCATATTTTATTCATAAATCTCTAAATTAATTTTAAAGTCGTGATTATTTTTCTCTTTAACTCGATCATCATTGTCGCGAATTTTTAAAATTTTCAGCATCAGATATTTATTGTACAACTCATTTCAAAATTATAAATCTAATTTCGTCCAAAATTAAATAAAGTTAAAGAGCTTCATTGTGTTTGCTTCTTTAAGGTTTATTTTCAGAAAAGCTTGATTCTCGACTGCTTAAGCTAAAAAGCTACTCTAGCGTCTTTTTTTAATCCCTTTGCTCGGATCGAGTCTAAACTAATCAAATGATCCGGTAGAGTAGATAAAAGGTAGCTGAATAAGTCGGAGACACTCCGTGGAATCTACGACGGTATCCGTAGCGGGAAACGCGATATAACGACGACGCATCGGCTGCATCTCGTCGACAGAAGAACTTGTTACGATAAGCGAAGGGGGCTAGAGGGGGATGTAGCAAGTATGCAGAGAAGATATCCAGGAAGTACGTGTAAAAGACTGAAAGGTAGAGCGTCTCTTAGCCTTTAGTTGACGATAAAGCGCCGCGCCTACTTTGTGGCAGCAGCGGTAGCGGCGGCTCTTCACTCGATTCTCCACCCCCATCTCTCCATCTCTCTTTCTCTCTCTTTTCCATTGCAAACTACCATTGACACTCCACATCGTTTCACAACCCTTTCTTTCCTATCTACCTATCTACAACCGAACCCCTTCACGCGCAGTCGACAGAGCGTTTCTTCCCCTATATATATATATATTCCGCGTTATGTTTTTTCACTTACGTATGCGACCACATTATGGCATGTACTGGGAATAGGGAAGAAAGATAAGAAAGAGAAAAGTAGGAGCGTTCTCTGATCTTTTCTGTACCAATACAACTTCGAGGATACTTCAAGAATAGAAAAATTCTTTATGAAATCTCTTTATATTTTTCTCTCTTTATATTTTTCCATTTTGAAATATTAATTTTACGCATTTGTTTCTCCGTGTATTAGTGCAATTACAATTGTCGTCTCATCAAGAACAAAATAAAAACAGTTAAAAAATTATTAAAAAGAGTTACTTTCTTACAAAGATGATTATGCTAATCAAATTTAATTTTCGAAGGAAAAAAGAAAAATTGAATAACATAATAGAAATTTATAATATATAATAATAAGCAATATACATATTCATATATATTCTCATATATATTCATAATTTATTATTTTTTGTTTTTTTCTTTTTAATTAATTCATGACGATAAAATATCTTTGTGCAAAATGCATCCAATAGACGTTAAAAATAAGCGTAATGAAATTTCGATATGCATGAAATGCGAAATGTAACGGTATATATTCATGAATGAGACGAAAGAGGTGAAGTTCAAATAGCATTCGGAATCGCCATAGCAAAGGCTTAAAGTCCGTATCATCGACTACGTGAGATCGCGCGGATGAGTTTTCCGATACGTTAATCGGGTCGGATAGCATTCTCGTTCGACACTGATCTGCTCTCTATATTCGTAAGAGCGGAAGCAGACTGTCGTCGAGATCTATAAAGAGCTCAAGAATAATCCTACTTGCAATGCATATGACTGTCACCGGTAGAAGAAGTAACTATTTTTTTTTGCATAGCTTGACGCAATGCATTTCACTTTACAATAGTAATTAAAAAAATCACGAACCGTAAGCAAAGAAATTCTTCGAATTCCAATCGGCTTTTTACGATCGATGGCTTAGCAGAATTTTTATTTTCAGATCAAATTTATTGTTTGTCCTCGAGGGAGAAAAATTTATATGTACAGAAAAATATGATCTTTTAATAAAAATTCATTTCACTTGTTTCAAATATACGATATTTGGATATATCACGACATATGTTCATCAAAAATTATTTTGTTCAATAAAGCTTCAATATAAATTATATAGGTATATTACACTGAAAGAAAGGATTGGCTGCAACAAATTAAATGGTAAAATATAGCATAGCATTTTTAATTGGCTGCAGCAGACAATTTTTGATTGCAGCAGCCAATTTTTGGTTGCATTAGCATCCGCAGTGCCTATCCGCAATGTCAGTATAGGATTTCGATAGGCTAACACAACCAAAAATTGTCAAGAAATGTCATTATTGCATGAATATCATCACAGCAACAAAACAGGAATATTTTCTCTATATACTTGTACATTTGCCGAGCTTTAAAGCACTCGGGTTACTTTTTGCATTTTTAGCGGTCAATTTGTATTAATTCCAATAGGACGCATTTTATAAATCAATTTTCCACAGAGATGCAGTACATCTGAAACGTTTATACACCCATATATGTGGAACAGCGAGCGGATTTATGTGATTGAATTTCAAAGCTATCAGTCAACCAATAATTTCTTTATCATTCATTGAATTCCATCGATTTTCAATTTCTTTTATCGAAAAGATAATTTTTGTGCAATCTATGTTACGTACATATACACATGTTAGTTAAAATTTGTAATTAGTATTACATAATTAATAAAACTTCATAAAAATAATTTCTATATATAAACAATTAATAATTGTTCTTTCATTACAAATCTGACATCTACGTCTTATAGAATTTTATACTCCTTAAAAAATTTATGGTTTACTTTAGATTACCTAACAAGAATTTCTCACGCGTTGTAATACTCTGTTAGGAATAGATAAAAATACGTATAAACTTATTGGAAATGCGCTTACCTTTTTATCTTTGCAAAGAAAATTTAGAAAGTATAACTATCAGGAAATATTTTCATCATAAATTAAATTCTAATAATGACTAGAAATGAACCGAGTAATTATTTGCGCATATATGATATCTTATAAGACAGCGGAATAAAGCGAGCAGAGAATCAGTTCTAAAATTATTAATTAAAAAAAATAAAGAAAAGTAAAGGAAAGGTAAAGGAAGAGAAAAATAAAGAAAATTTCAATTCTAATTATTTTTATAATTTAAGATAACTTATTTTACATATTTTTTTTATGATATTAAAATCATTGCATGATCAATTTTGATTTTATAAGAAAATGTGTATACAATGTTATTTTACAATATATTCGAGATTCGCTAAAATCAATAAACAATTATTACGATGTTTGTTGTTAATCGCTTATTTACGCCGGCATTTGTGGTTAATATAGCCATCTGAGTTGTTCAGTTCTAAGATTGCTTCCATAAATACAATTCCTTAACGATAAGACAATGTAATTCTATCTATCATTCAATCCCGATTATTATCAAATAAAATCCAAGAAAACGTTATAAGCTCATTTGCAAGGCGAACATACTTTCCTCTACGTCAGTATACGTTACCTTAATTTCGACAGCGTTGTTCTTTACAATCTCGTGATGCATATGGATGCAGTTCCTAGATACGATTGCACTTTGCCTACTACATACATATGCATAGATGTACATATATTGTAATCATGGTTTATAACGGAGGGTGAGTTCGGCACGCGCCAGCTCTTACGATGTAATTTCTTATTCCCGAGCATCGTCACCGCCTCTCATCGGCACGCGACTGATACGGATAAGGATCAGTGCTTCAAAAATATACAAAATGTCTTAGGATTACCGAAAGCACTTTCAACTACTCATAAATTACACACAGATTTTTAAACATATAAATTATATTGCTTTTATTAATCTGTAAAGCAATAGTGAAAATTATCCTACTGCTATATCAGAGTATAATTGTAGCTAAATCATAAAAATGGATAATATATAACAATCAATAATATGTTGAAAGTTTTTTCGAAACTTGGATTCATGTAGAGTACAAATTTAAAATCAGTGCTCATTAAACATGTTGAAAATAGCCAATATCTCTTTTCCAACAATTCCAATAGGTTCTCCAATAATTATTAAAAAATTGTAGAGATTTATCGACGTTTTCTTTAAAAATAGTTGATATAAAATATGAAATAGACTACGGTCAGCATAACGTTCAGTAGTTCTGTAACACCCTGTGTGTATCGTGTACAGATAGCATGAAGACCGGATGGTGGCATGGATAAACGAAATTGACTCCTCGACGAGTCGAGTCGTTTTCGAAACGTACGTATATTGATATCGGCTCGTGGCTTACGAATCCCGGCCCGCATTGACTCGAATCAATTTCCTTGGCTAGTCGATGCTTATCGACAACTCTGCTTCCTCTATCAATGTTTGGTCGGTGATCGATCGAGCTACGTTCCGATTTCGTTTAATTTTCATCACGTGACAGTGAATCTCCATTGCTGAAAGCAGTACATGCGATCGCAAGACTTCGATTTACGGTTCACTGTCGAGCAACTTTAAATCGGTAATTAAAATCAGTGATCGGCAATCGATCGTTAAACAAAGCCACCTTTAGAAGTCACCTCTGTGCAATGTTCGTCATATCTTTTCAAGAAGAGGTAATATTGTTATTGCATTTGCAATTTAGGTCAATATAAAAGATCCGAGATTGTGATGCAATCGAAAAGGTACACTGAAAGAAAAATGTTTGGTATTTGTAACTCTAATTATGATTATTATATATATATATATATATATATATGTGTGTGTATACCATATTTTTTTATACCATATTTTTTTATAGTTGGACCAAAATATAAAATTATAGTCACTTGAATCATTTTTTCAACTAATTTATGATTATAATAACTATAATTATATAATCATTTTAGGTTGCCAACTATATACATTTGTTGCTAGAACTATATACATATATAGTTATTGTTATTATTATTATAGCAGTAATAATTATAATTATACTGTAGTAATATATAATTATAGTTACAAATACAAAACATTTTTGTCTCAGTGCAACTTTTTTTAAAAATAAGTATTAAGAATTGGAATTGACATATTTTTTAAAAATAAAGATTTTTTAAATCGATATTTCAATATCATCTCATATTAGTCACATACTAATTGACTACTAGCGATACACATCACTAATAAGACAAATCTGACAATGTAAGATTCAAAATTCATAAATTTTTTAACTATATATACTCAAACTTAAAAAAGATATAGGTTTTCCAATTATCAATTGTCTAATAAAAATAAAACTTGATTTTATAGTTAAAGATCGAGACGTGTGTGCAAATGGGAACACAAACGCGATAGGACAGCCGTGAGTCGATTCCAATTGTTGGACACGAGGACGATCTGTTTCGAACACAATTCTACGACGTGCATCGTTACTTCTAACGTTGTACGAAAAGTTTCGTTGGGTCACAGTTACTTTGGTTACTTTGTACATCCATGTTTTCTCGTTTCTTTCTCCTCCTCTTTTTCTTTTTCTTCTCAAGCTATACTTCTTTTTCATGAAGATGTTTTAAATTTGGAAAAATAATTTGGAAGAATAATAAACAATAATTTATATTTTACTATACAGTGTGTACAGCCAAAATTATTAATTTTATCTCTCACAATAAATCTTCGAATATATAAATATATTAAACGTGCATGTTAAAGAAATTTTATGTGTTCAATATAAAAATATCAATAGAATTTTCGGCGTAATAAAATAAAATAATAAAATAATGTGAAAAGACGAAAAGCAAAACAAGATCAAGCTGAATGTAATTCATATTCAAGTCGAATGCATACAAATTGTGTGCGTACGCATGTATACAATTCGACATGTCTCATACGTAGGTAACGGGCCTTTATTTGCGTTGTAATTTTACTTTAATAATATAGCTCCACATAATTTCGCCGTGTTATTTCACTTAAGCCACTAAATACAAAATATATACCTACTCCCACGGACATTTGCATTTATATTGGCTTATTATACGCGCGGCCGGCATTACTCAGCCAACCACCACCTGCACCATTGCCACCTCTATCGTACGGTTATTCTACTTGGCACATTTTTACGCAATCGATACCTTCTTAACGGCAAAGAGCTTAACGCTGATCGAATAATGGATGTAATTTATTTCGTGTGATCTAAAGCAGTTACGATGAGAACGAATTCTTTGCTGTTTTTCTGGGTATATAGTTATAATTCGATGCTGAATTGCATCGATATGAAATAAGAAACTTTAGATGTCACACGCAAAGCTAAAATATTCTGATACCACACAAAGGAGGACCACGCAGAGTAACTGAATTAAATATTCTACTTTTCACTTAGTTTTTAATAAATTAAACATTTATATATTATAGTTGTTAGTAAGAAAGTTTAAGGAAAAACACAATGTAATTTAAAATAAGGAAAACTTATTTAACTTGTAAACTAATATTTTAATTTGAAAGTTTAACTCTTCCAAGACTTCTCTCTTATATGAATAAAAGTGAAATGTGTGTGTCTCTCTCTTTCCTTCTCTCGAATATATTAAACATATTTTATAATTTAAAAACATGTTTGTTTTTTAGTCTAATAATGAACATTTTTATTAACAATTACATTTTCGATATGCATATAGGTTCATGTACTTGTTTAATATTTCAGATTTATTGTCATACTTTTCCTCTTTACAGAGATTCTGTAATTAATTTTTCTTATAAAAATATGAAGAAATAAGTAATAAGCTTAAATTATGAATAATTAAAAATGAGACTTTCACGACAATGAGTGAGAACTTGCATAAACATAAAATCATGTTTTTGTTTTCAAGAAGATCTTGAAAAAATTTAGATTTCCAAGGTTATAAATATATTTAATGTGTGTCAAAAGTCGAAAATCTCGATAAACGATAACCTCTCTCGGCATTTTTACTGAAGAAAGATCGATTCAAAACTGTTTAAAGTATCCATAGGTGAAAGGTAATCTATTAACTCTAGGTCACTTTATGTATAGACGTAAATGTCATTCTTAGCACAAGAAAACGTAAAAAAATGAAAATAAATATGTTCAGCTTTAATAATAATATAATTGTATAGAGAAAAATAAAATGTTGTTAATGTTTTAGTTCTAATTTTTTTTTAATCCAATGTCTTTTTCTTTAATAATAATAAAATAATAACTAAAACAAGTTAGCAACTCCTTAAATCAATTAATAAAACAAGATTAGTAAAAAGGCAATAGGAGTCTACCTCTGGTGTTGTTAAAATTTCTTATTGCCACTCAGCCAACTAACTGTAATGGATAACGTACTCACGATTTCACGAAATTATGGGAACCGCACATATGGAAAATTGCGAAGATTGGGATATTGACTACGATTTATAATATGCTGTATATTTTGTTGCGGTATTGCTGAAGATGACTCAAAATTGGAGTCGAAACGTACAAAGTTAGATGATATTTTTACTATAATAAACTCGAAATTTTAAGAACCAGAGGTAGACTCCTATTGCCTTTTTACTAAAAAAAAAAAAATTTGTTTAATTGGTCTTTTTTTTATATTATTATATTTTCTTCATAATTCCAATCGGAGGAGAAGATCGCAAGTGGATCCACACAGTGGCCATTTCATTTGATGCAACTTAGCTTTAGAATCATTATTATGTATGCGTGTGTAACAATAATCATTACTATATAAAAAATAATATTAAATAAAATATAATAATATAAAATATATATACGTATATATAAATAATTTCTATATATACATGTTAAAAATTTTTATTTTTCTCCTATCAATTTACTGTCCATGCTTTATAGTTTTCAAACGTTTGTATCAAGTCTGCTTCAACGGAAATCTCAGCCAAACTCGAGCTACCCTTCGACTGTAGCTCGATTGTCGGCGACGCGCGACGGTCGGACGTGCAATGCCTATCTACCGATCTATCACTGTGGTAATTAAGTCAAACAAAGGCAAGCGTGACGATCGATTCGACCGTGCAGCAGCGACAAAATGTCACGTCGCCGTTCTCTCTCGCTTCGTGCGCACATCGGATAAAACAACCTCGCTCGATATTACTGAGGTTAAATATCGCGAGACGGTCGCGCCGTGGCAAGAAGAGCATCGGCGCCTATCTTAGCTCCTACTACCGCTAATACTCTTAAGATAAATTTTACATCGGCAGCCCGACCAACGCTATGCGCCGAAGACTTTAATCTTCTGTCTAAGTTTCTATCTTTACGTAAATATTATGCAAGTAGTATAAATATCTCTCTAAGAGAAACGATAGAAGAAATAAACTTTCCAGATAAAACAAACATAGCGAAGTGTGCATCATCGAAATTCTAGATGACTCAAATTTGGAAATGTGTGATATCACAATGGAGAAACTCGGAGAAATTCCTAAGATAAGGAAAATTTATTAAGCGCCAATTTTGAAATCCAATCTATTTTTAAACGGTTGTATATAGTTTTCCAAATTAATCTTTGCATGACCCAATCGTATTATTTTCACATCATTAAACATCCGGCATTATTTCAGCCGTCCTATAGAAGAGCACAATTAGAACTGGCAAATGAGTATGGACAGTTATGAAATCGGTCAAAAGCGTACTCGAGATGGAATAGCAGCAGCATTGTATATTTTTGATGAGCGTAAAAAGAAGGGATCATTTATTTACTGTACAGTACACTCTTCGAGCAATGAAGTAAATATTCTTATTTTTCTATCATACGCTGCAAACTACTCAAACCAAAACTAGCAATAAAAAAAGATCGTTAACTCGTGAAGAGTAGTACTGCATTTGAACATTTTGAAAAAACAAATAAAGAGATTTCTCATTCTGTAATGTTTCATTGTAAATTGTTTTTAGCTACATTTAAAACGTGACCAATCAAAAACTCCAGTTAAATCGTTTCCTCATAAATCGCACGTACAATTATTTATTCACTGATTAGATGTCCGCTCAATCACATCGCAATTGGACATGCTTTAAACCACAATATAAAAACCATCGAAGAAAATAATCGCCAGTGTTGTTATTGCTTAACTTTTCACAAACTTTCACGTTGTTATAGCAGCTTTAAATTTATCTTGTATATCGATAAATTTTAATTATTTTATTGTCGCAATATTATCGTCAGATTTCGTGAAATCCTGCATATGAAATTATAAAAATAAATGCAAATATGACCAGATGGAGATATAGCATCATTAGAAAGATATGAGTACAATTCCTGTAATCAGTGTATCTTATAGTATACAATACGAGGGGCACTACTTATATTTTGAGCCTTGGCACCACTGAGTGTTGTCAGGTGCCATCGGACGTTTCCACTAGAAAGTTTGACATTTTTGACCATAACCTTCTTCAGAACGTTTTGTTATTTGAGCGCGATTTGTATTGTTTACAGTCACTTGAAAATTGTGTCTCAGCGAAAAAATGGAATTAACTCGTGAAAATTTTCGTGCAATGATTTATTACGACTTTCGACGTGGATTATCAAGACAGGAGTGCATCGATCAACTTACTCCCACTTTTGGCGATAAAGCCCCATCCTTTGCCACTGTGAAACGCTGGTATAACGAATTTAATCATGGTCGCCGTTCTCTCGCCGACGAAAGTCGTGAAGGTCGTCCAAAATCAGTTGTTGTGTCAGAAAACATTGATGCTGTGCAAAAACTAATAATGCAAGATCGTCATGTGACATACTGTGAGATTGAGACAACCTTGGGCATTAGTTCCACCAGCATATATGAAATATTGCATAATCATTTAGCCGTGAAAAAGGTTTGTTCTCGTTGGATCCCACATAATCTGACAAAATCTCAAAAAGATGCTCGTGTCGATTGGTGCAAACGAATGCTTAAGAAATACAATGGCGGTGCTTCGAAAAACGTGTATAAGATTGTAACAGGTGACGAATCATGGATCTATGCGTATGAGCCGGAAACTAAACAGCAGTCGACTGTATGGGTGTTTCAAGATGAGCCAAATCCAACAAAAGTTGTTCGCGCTCGAAGCACTTCGAAACAAATGGTCGCCTGTTTTTTCGGAAAAACTGGTCATGTGGCAACAGTGCCTTTAGAGGAACGTAGAACGGTCAATTCTGAATGGTACACAACCATTTGTTTGCCGGAAGTCTTCAGTGAAATAAGGAAAACAAACAAGCGCCGCCGGATCATTCTTCATCAAGACGATGCCAGCTGTCACACATCTCGTCTAACAACCGACTATTTGAGCACTCAAAAAATCGAATTAATGGGTCATCCGCCGTACAGTCCTGATTTGGCACCAAATGACTTTTTTTTGTTCCCGAACGTCAAGAAAAAATTGCGTGGACAACGATTTTCATCGGCAGAAGAAGCCGTTGATGCGTTCAAAGACCATATTTTTGGAGGTGTCTCAAACGGAATGGAAAAAATGCTTTGACAAGTGGTTCGAACGCATGCAAAAGTGTATAGATTATAAAGGAGAATATTTTGAAAAACAATAAATGACAAATTATTGTTTTTTTATTAGGCTCAAAATATAAATAGTGACCCTCGTAGTAATTGAATGTTGGGATCTGAAGCGAACACACTATGTATCCTTTCCCCAAGAAAATATATCTTCTGAATTATTAAAGAATAAGCGTTCGCATTATCCATTATATCGGAGAAATATCGAAGCTTCGCAGCGACTCAATACATTCATTGACGTTATTGTATTACATAGTAACGCCTATATTCAGCAGATTTATGGAGAAGATTCGAGTAAACTGTAATAAACATGATAGTGATATCTTGGTGACTTAAAATTCAATCTTCATGTGGATATGCATGAAGCAAAATTAAATATCTAATATTTATTAATTCGTGTAGCTTATTTAAACGCAATAATTCAATGACACAGTTGTTATAATCTCTAAAAAATATTTAAGTAGTTGTAAAAGTGAGATTTAACGTGTTTTTCTATTTAATAAAAAAAAATTGTTAACATATTGAATACAATCGGGTATAAAATAATGCTTGAGAGTGAAATCTTTTTTTCCCTATCGATAGTAAAAGAAAATTAGCGAATATTATAGTAATGCCCTAAATATATTATAGTTATTAGTTATTATAATATTATTATACAAGTAATATTTTGATTAAAATCCTGAATATAAAAAATACAAAAACGAAAGAATAATACATCGTCTACATGAAATACTGATTAACTCGGGACCGACTTCTGTAGCTTTCGGAAGTGCGTTATATAACTTGACATCCGGCAGTAATGTATCCAGAGATAACGAAATTCTGGTTAGAATACATAAGCATTCGGAAACAAAAGAAGAAAGAAATACTTTTAGGCAAAGAATAGATAATTAGCTTTTGTATCATTATATGCAGACTTTATAGAAATGTTGGTGAATGGGATATATCGTATTAATACAGTAAATACGAAAGATTAGTGTTTATTACAATTTCTCTCGCGATTAACCCGCGAAACGAATCTCGCACGTACGATTTATGTTAAATATTATTTGTCTAACGGAAATATAATTTGTCAGCCGCGAAACGTGATGAATCGCAAAAGAGCTTTAAAGAATTTCATTTTCTCACTGTTGTAAAATTCAACGGCTCACGAAATACATGGAAATTGAATTGAAATTACATAACGAGGGTAATATCGGAATGTGTAGCACACTCGTGAGATGAAAAGTGAATAAGAGTAATTGGGAAATCTGTTATAAATTCGGTCTTAATCTCTACGAAAGAGCATGTATCCATTAAAGAGGGTTGACGGTGCAGTGGTATGTTTCTCCGTCGGAAGTGGAGTTTCATATTTCATCTTAAGCGTCTCTCACTAAGCACGACTGTCTCCTCGGACAATCTTTCATAGCCGCCACGTAAACGAGACTGATTTTCTCCATGACTAGATTTACTATGCATTTAACGCGCAATGCTAGAAGATTTTGTAAAGCGGATATTTTTTTTTTTTATAACTGCATAGACTGTTACGTAACTATGTTCGTATTCGATAAAATTATAAACATTTTAACAAAAAAAAAAAACAGAATGACAGTTGTATGCAATAATATTCAGATTTCACATTTTATTTTAAATAATCATGATGCATGTTTACATTAAAAAATAGTTTATCTTCATGGATATACATATTTAAAAAAAGATTGCATTGTATTGACGTAATTAATTTTGCATGCATGGATTCAATGAATCGCTCGTTATTTATGAATCACAATTGTAAATAATAAATATAATAAATTTTAGTTAAAATATGTTTTCAATAACTTTTATTATGTGTCTTCGAAAAGAGAGATTGAAATTTATCTTTTCTATATTTGATATATTAATTCTGATTAACACAATTTTATTTCATAATATTCAAGAATCAAAAAGGAGTTATTACAATTATTAATTGTATAATAGAAATTACATGGATTGTCCATTACGCAACATGTTTTAAATCTTCGTTTAATTTGAACATTATTTAGAATAATAATATTCATAATGCAAAGAAATTAAAAAACAATGCACATTTTTAAATTTAATGAATTGATATATTACATTTAAATACATTTTTTATCGCGTAAATTTTTAAAATAATCTAAATATCGATTCAAATGTTAAAATGCATGTGATTTTATACGTTTATAAAATATGCGATAATTTTGCAATATAATTTTGCAACTCAAATATATCTACCTAATATTCAGAGATAATACATATATATTGACATTAGCATTAAAAGGAAGAAAGAGAAGACAGTTCTCCTAAAAATAAACGAATAGACTATTACGCAATCTCGTTTTTTCCCTTCCTCTCTCTCTCTCTCTCTCGCTATTCCTATTTCGTACACATGGTCTTGTTTCCAATAAAGGGACGATATATTTACTGCAACGCAATACGATTGATGTTAAATATTGACAAGAAATTGTCGATTTTCGGCGCCAACATCAATCACGTTTCACGTAAAACATTTATTCAGTCACCTAGATCAATGCTTGAAATAATCAAATTGCGGTTGAAAATTTAAAGTAGATTGAGAAAATTAAAAAAAACAAAAGAAGTAACCTTAACGATCTTCGGAAAAGAGGAACATGGCGCGGCTTGGTCCGGGAGATATAGTTGAAGAATTTCTTCGAAAGATCGGTTCAGCAATCGATGTCGTCGATTTCTCGCGTATATCGGAGGTAAATAAACCACGCGAGTACGGAACGCCTCGCATTCAACATGAAATATCGAGACTTATCTTTCATCAGCAGTGAACCATAGAAATGAGAAAGCACTGCTCTCGCCGCGGGAAACCGCTTAAAATCGCTCGAGGCGGAGGTAAAGAGAGAACGGGAGGGTGTAAAAACGTACCCCGCAAGGAATTGCGAGATGGTGGTTAAAGGATTGCCGCGCACCGACTACTTCGACAAAATGTGTGGTACACTTTCCCCCCACTACTGCTCTATGACAAAAACGCAACAAGATGTGTATATTGCTCGTGCAATGGTCGAACTTATCAAAATGCTATTAAGAATTTTTATATGTATCTGGCTTATATGTATTCTGGCTGAGAAAAAGTGAAGAAATCGTAACTTTGCATATATATGTATATGATAGTAAACTCGCGAGAAGCGACTTTCAAGAATTACAACAATGAAAAAGTATCCATTATTTATGAATTTATAAAACTAATAATACGCGTAGATATTCTTTATTACTCTATGTAATATTAAATGATGTTTAAAGAATCGTCACAATTTATATAAAAAAAAAGTTTTCACTTTGTCTGAATTGATATGTGATGTCGTTATAATAATAGATTAATTTCAAAAAAAGTTTATAAATCGTAAGAGGTCCTTTTGAATTGAGTTTGTTTGTTGTATGTTATGTTTTCATAAATAAAAAATTAACCCTTTCAAAACTAAAGATTTTGAAATGTAGGAGATACTTTGAAGTAATTATCTCTCAGACCTTTTTCAGGGTGTGAAAATTTTTTTGCGTATTTATATCAATACAAGGTTATAAAGTCGTAACGTTCTTTGTGACAATCTTTTTCTGAAATACGGTATCAAGCATAGAGACACGACTTTTGACGAAATATTATGATTATACGTAATAATGATGCAGAAATGTGTTTTGCATCCGCGACTAAGCGTCTCTTCAGTCGTAATAATCTTCTCGGAGGCTACACATGTATTCTCTTGTGCGTTATTTTTACGTTCGCGTGACGTTTTGTGAATTATATACCTGCGACTTGTTAAATTCGTGTTAATGCTGAATAAACTCGACGTCATAAAATGTATGCTCTCGTACACTCGCGAACCTAAGTAAATTCAGCCTTGTTTATACCCGCTTTAGGAAATTTTATGAAATTACGCGCTGCTAGTCCGACTGGCACGCACGCGGGACATATTTTCCGCATCGCGTTCGAATGCTCCGCGACGAGACGTAATAAAATTCCGTATAAATGTACATAATCCCTCACCCGTATATACTTTTCTAGCGAGGCTATTTTCTCCATTAGAAAAGTATAACGAATCCATTATCTCGAGTACACTCGTGATACAAGGTAATGCGATAGATGACCAAAGTACGATAAACGATGATTGTTTGCAGAGAAAACAACGTCTCGAAATTGGTTGAAGAAGCTGTGGTTAAACGGAGATATTAAATAATTAACATTGAAATACGAAGTTTCCTATATTGTACAGGTTTCGGTTTTCGATGCGCGCTGCGGATCCAACTTTTACCAACAAGGAGCACAAAATAGAAAGGGGAAAAAATGCAGACATCGGATAAACCTGAGAACAGTAGCTTCGCGATACGCGCGAAAGAGGCTTCTTGCTTACGATCGTAACGAAAACGACAACGGCCTCTGTTATCGCGTTTAAATGGGTTACGCTCGTTGGAAGCCGAAATCGGGAGTCCTGGCCCTAAACCCTGGAGCCAAGCAGCCTCCGCTTCCTCTTATCGGCACTCGCCTGCTTTGTCGCGAGCTTTTGTCCGCCGGAAGCATTGTGCGCGGCCGGTGACGTGCCGTATTCAACTACGTACCTACTACAAAAACCACCCCCAATCCGGTGTGCGCGCGACTCACGTTTGTTTTATTTCTCTTTCAATTTCACCGATCTGTAAACCAAACTTTGCCCGTATAAGTTGGCGGAGAAGAAAAACCAGGTAGCGAGAATATCGTATGTACATATGTAACATGTGTGTGTGTGTGTGTGTGAGAAAGTGTGCAACGTGCCGATATGCTTCTCTCTTTCGTTGGCATATCGTGTTGCGCTACGAGATTTGCATCGTTGAAAATACGCAAACGACAGCACGCGTGTGCTAGAAAATGGTTTCTAATTAACACGCAGAGAACGAGACAAATTGGTTTTACGTCGAGTCTGCATCTGGGTTTTCGGAGATCCAACTTGTAAATTTATTTTTTTCGCGGTAACACATATATACTCACGTTCAAACAAGATCAAATAACGATTACATTCAAATACGATTGAAAAATAATTTTTATACACAATACAACATATTTAATACATTCGTATGTGTTATAATTATAATTATAGTAAATTACAAATATATTTTCGATAGTACTTCAGTTATCGAAAGAAATCTATCATATTTCTATTTTTTAGACTATTTTAGAGATTTTTCGAAACGTTCTAAAAAATCGTGTAACAACTCATATCTCTCTCTCTCTCTCTCTCTCTCTCTCTCTCTCTTTACTTTTTCCCTTTCTTGTTATTATTTTGTTGTATCTCTCATATATATGTCAACAAGCAGAAGTTTAGCTTTCGGTGAGGCCAATAAACATGATGAATATCAGCAATTCATCGAAGAATAAAAATAATGTGTTTCAGCCTCGGTAGTTCTCTTAATAGCCCATATGCCGCTAGATTGTTATTTATACTGCGGAAAACTAACCTGCGGCTATGCGGCATTCCACTGTATAAACGACCAACTGAATTCTGTCCAACATAAATGACGCGTTGAGTTAATATCTGCAAGTATACGAGTACGCACCTCCACACCGTATTCACATTATTTATGCATATTTTCATAGTGCTGTGCATGTATGCATGTGTACGATGCAACTGTTATTCCGCGGTAATAATCGCTCCCATCTAAATGTGCGCAGTATGCCCGCTTTCCATGAAATTAAAAATCGAAACGCTACGCGGTAGCTGGTTGAATGCAAAAAAAGACCAGAGTGTGATTTCTCCCGAAAGACAGGTCGTAGAAATTCATTTCACTCTCGATCGTATCGTCCCGATTGGTCGATGTATGTATGCATGACTAATTTCCTCCTCTTCGATATAGCGCGGACAATCGCGATTCTCGAGTGCAAAACGTAGAACAAGAAGTAACTCGATGGAATTCGTGCCCGTCCCGTTGCGGCAAGTTGTTTAATTTAAAGCGAGCTCGTGTCGCCCGAGAGCGGGATTAACATTCCGATCTGTAGTCGCTTTTGTACACTATAACACTTCATACTGACGTGTCAATTATATGGCAAAATTGCGGTTTACAATTTTGATCGACAAGACAAAATTGACCCGCTTTGAACGTTGATATATTTCAAAGTATAACGAGACATTTTTCCGAGAAAGACAGTTTAATGAATATTAACTTCAATGCGTTTTGCTTAATAAAGTTTTAATTCATTAAATTTCACAAGTACATTTTATGTATCGATTGTGTTAATCGTTTATATATTTCAATTTTTAATTACTTTGTTAGAATAAGCAATAATTTCAAAAATTTAATATTGATCAATATAACTGTACGTTTAAAAATATAATGTTAAAAATTTGAACAATTAATTTGTTGAGAGAGAGAGAGAGAGAGAGAGAGAGAGAGAGAGAGAGAGAATGATATATGTATAAACAAGAGAAATTATTAATTTTTTTTATATAAACACATACTTCAGCAAGCAATTATTTTTCTCTCTGAAACAAATTTTTCTACATAAAAAAATATTATTTTATTTAATATACACATTTATGATATTTCCGATAATTAATTATCTTTTCCGCGACAATCAATTTAATAAGTTGTAACTGTATTGCACATGATACTATTTATATCTTGTCGCTCGTAGAAATAATTGCAACCATTTGAATTAATTTATGCAATCGCAGAATCCAACGCGACAATTCTTTATGAACATGAACATACGCTCGTACAAAATGAAAGTTCTTTTTTCATTAGGTTATTCATGCGCTCTGGTTAGCGTGAATGAAAATGTGCATGGCGCTATAGCTGGCGGAATATTCATGTTCTAGTGCCCTAGAGATTTCCATTTCTATTATTACGCCCTTAAGTTTACTTCGATCCGCTATTTGTCGACTCTTTATAAGCGGGGATGAAGCATGAATTGCGGCAACAAGCTTCGCGTATTTGCATCTCATTAGCGTGTGCGGAGAAATTTCCGTGCGGCTTCGTGATATAGCGAAAAGAAAGAAAACTACGACGATAAACTACACCGTCGAAATTACTCATGTCGACCATTGCCATCAGCAGTAGGCCGTGTAACTTTAAAGTCGAGGGCAAGTTTGCGACCAACTCGGCATTATAGGATACATATATGTAGACACATACCACGGAAACGATCAAATAGTTCTTCGTTTAACGCCGACTATAATCATAGGATATTTCCACGCTTGACGGAACAACATTTACGTGATTCATTGAGCCTGGAGGGGTAATATATCGACGAGTGGCCACTGGTATGCTGATGGAGTCCGTGGCATCGTCATCGATTGCGGTTATACCCGACGAACACGTTCAGGTATAACGACCTGGTGTACGTTGTGTACGTTGTGTACGTTGTGTACGTTGTCCTCGTATTTCATCAGCATTAAAGAGCCAGCGTCTTTGTTGGCCTATATTCTTACCGCACATTTACCTTGAAACAAAATCCCCTTCGTTTCTTCAAGTTTCATTTGTTCCTGATCGCTTATTAGGAAAGTAATACACTAAATACACAGAGTTAAAACTATTATAAATAAGGAATTTCTCTCTGGTTTCAAGATTCATTTATTTAATATTGTACTCGAATGAGAAATTCTTGATAGAAATTACAAGTCACGATAAAGTTTCGTCAGCTGTTAAGAACACATTTTTTAGATCATTATTCATCTTCAGCTCCGCTCTTCTAAAATCGATAATGGTGGACTTACAAATAATCCTCGACAGGAAATTTTATCATGATTTATACTCGTTAATATAAAAAATTTTACTCATATAATGAAAAACTATGGGTTTTTTCACAGATTTTATTAATTTTCAATCATACTACGAGTCAATTTTTAAATTAACAGAAATGAAACAAAAATTTCGTTGTTTTTCTTGGAATTTTATTTATTCAATTCTTCTCTTTGTAATTTACTGATATAGAATGTAAATATATATTTTAAATGTTATCAAAATAATTAAATAGAAGAAATTCCTGTATTCGGTTCGCAAAGCGGATCTTAGTGCTTAAATATTTCTGTGTGAATTTATATTATACATATCTGATTCTACAAACTGAGCGCCGAAATCGTTTAAGGTCTTGAAACGCAATCATGATGAGTAGAACCAGAGTAGTAATATCACTTATTAAATTGACAAGCAATTTGTACTTTTGAAAAAAATTTTTTCAGAAAAATTTGTACTTTTCAAAAAAGATTTTAAAAAATTCACAACAGAGAACATGTTTTATAAATGCACGCTACGTGGATATGCAAAGAAAGAGAGTCACGTGTACTAGGGTTAGTAGCTTAAAATAAGAGGCGTCGTTTTCCTCTCTGTAACGTGCACGTGGACACACATCTCGTGCACATTTCTTGGCACGAGTAGCGCTGCAATAAAATCCTTCGGGGCCCATCGTCCGGCGGAGGACAGTTTCAACGACGACGGATCCCCGAGCGCGCTGAACGAACGAAAGAACGCGGGAAATCGATGGAAGTGAACGAAAAACGTGACGAGAAAAGACGAGACGGCAGGCAAAGCGATCGTGAATGGCCCGCAGGGATATCGTGAGCGCGCGCGAGTCGAAGCGAAGCGAAGCGACGCGACGCGACGCGACGCGACGGTAGGGCAGGTAGGTAGGGACATACGACGATAAGGAGCGCGGCGTGGCGAAAGGGTGATGATGGTAGTGATGGTAGTGATGGTAGTGATGGTAGTGATGGTAGTGATGGTGGTGATGGTGGTGATGGTGGTGATGGTGGTGATGGTGGTGATGGTGGTGATGGTGGTGATGGTGGTGATGGTGGTGATGGTGGTGATGGTGAACCGAAGAAGACGAAGAGGGAAGTTCGGTGAATCATCGGGTCACGCGACTATAAGGCGAACCCCCTTCCTCCCCTTCCGCCCCTTTGCGCCCGCGCGCACCGGTACCAACCGGTGCCACTCTCCCTTAACCTAACCTACCCTAACCCAATGCAAAGACGGAAACCTCGAGCAACCCTTCTTTTCCTCTTCCTCTCCCGGTACTCCTTTGCTTCTGCTTTTACTTCTCACTCTGTCTTTATCGCTTCACGTTTTTGGTTCATTCCTTTTCGTGTCTCTCTCTCTCTCTCTCTCTCT
>NW_017300076.1:123169-166594 GCF_001594075.2 Trachymyrmex cornetzi | reverse complement strand
TGTGTGTGTGTGTGTGTGTGTGTGTGTGTGTGTGTGTATGTGTTTCATATCATTTTCATTTATTAAGAAATTGGTAAAGATATTTCCGTCTTCTTTGATTTAACTTTGATATAGAATTTTTAATTTGTTTTGTTATAGTTTTTGAACAATCCTCGTTTGATCTATTTCATAACATTCCTGATACTTGTTATGTACTTATGGTTTGTAATGATAAGTTTCTCAAAACAATAATCGTTGACATATTCGAGGAATTTTGTCATAAATGTTTTCGATACGAAATTGGAAACTTATGCAAATGCGAGACTAAATAATATGACGAAACAGCAGATGATGTATCATCGAGATTTACACATCTGTGTGTCTCCTTGGTTCCCAGCTATCGCTTCACATGACGCGCTAACTATGATTTATAACCACCGAGTTATGTACAGAAACTGTTTCGCCCAGACATCTAGTTTGGACCGTATTAAGAACCTTATGCACTATAAATCAGTATTTCGGAATAGCCGGTTTTGATTAACATTCAATCAAGTAGAGTGCTTCAATATACCGAGTTCGCGTTGCAAAGCGTAGAAAGTTTGACTTATATTATTTAGGTAAAAACTATTCGAGAGAAAGTCGCACATAAATAGTACGGTATAAAAGATAATCTCGCATATTTTAACATTTCTCAATGTGTCGAATTTGTTATAAAAAAAATTTATAACAAATAGAATATGCAAACATCACGAGCTGCATACATTTTGAAACAGACTTGTTGAAAAACATTACTAATTATTACGAAGAAAGAATACGCCAAACGAAATGTTGTATGTTATTATCATTCGGAATTACATCGTGTATGCTGTGTAAAATTATTTTTGCTATTAATATTTTCCCGCGTATGTACGCTTTGTCGCGATATTTATATCTTTTTTAATATAAATTATAAATTTCGCGCGCGCATATGCGTGTGTAAATTATATAAACAACAAATATAATATTTTCTGCTTTGAAATTATAATATACACAAAAGTAGGAAATACTACCACATTGTCGATAAATAATTTCCAAAAACAGGAAACAATAATTATTATTAAACGTAATGTAATTATACGTGTTCTAATATTAAAATAATTTTGATGTGTAAAATTTAAAGATTATCTACGAAAAAAAGAAAAACATGATGAAAAATACAAACAGCTGCACGAAAATAAATAAATCTGTCGCAGTACCTCGAGAGAAAGAATTATAAATCAAAAGCCTTAATATGAAAACGAAAAAAGAACGCAAAAGAGAAACGAATCTTAGGGGGAATATCATATACGTAGGTCACGTATTATCTACGCAGATTACAAGAATAGTTGACATAGTTCGCATGCCGACGTAGCTGTCGTGAAACTATTGTTGTTTACACGCAGTTGCCCAATGTCGGTGTTGGTTCTTTGTATATCCATGAGAACTCATCACACAACTTCTTTATACGATGAATACTACTCGGAATCGCTTATATCAAATTGCAAGTGCGTACGGCAACGAAAAAGAGAAGGCAGGATGGAGTGTACATGCGTGTATTATATGCGTATGTATGGAGAGAGAAAAAAATATGCGGATAGACTTCCTCGATACGGGGAGAGAAGAACAAAAGGTTGAGGGAGGTGGGGTTATTCAGAATAAAAAAAAAAGTCGGGAGACGGAAGGGGACGGGGAAGCGGCTCGTGCGCTTCTGCAACGTCGGCAGCATCGCGTTGTCACGAATCGCGTTGTTCTCCATGTATATGTATGTACACGTTGCATCCAGCACCCGATGCTGCGTGCACGTGTAAACACGTACACGTCGCGTCGTCGCGGCCGTGCGGAATGCAAAGTAAGACACTCGGTGATCGCGCTGCAGCGCTGCAGCGCTGCAGCCTACCTGTAAAGAAGGAAGGTTGCGGGCGCCCGCTTCATCTACGTGATTTTTCGCACCGCCGCGATGCTCTAAAATTCACAGACGAAAAAGAAAAGACGTTGGTACGCCGAGCGTTCTCTCTCTCTTCCGACAATTCATTATTTTTGCACGAAAAGATTTCGTTAAATCTACGGAATTTACCTAATAAAACTACGGAAGCTAAAAACAAAGAGTGCGGTTGGTATGTTCAACGCAGTGGAGATTATTTATTATTTTTGCACGCTTAGATTTCTCCGATTTCTCTGAGAAAATAAGGTTTTCCTTTTCGAAGAAATCAAATCAGTAACTTCATTTAAAATAGAATTTAATAGAAAAATGGCAAACTCCTTTTCCATTAACCTAATAAAATTTACGGAAGACCAGAAAAGAAGATGTCGGCGTATGTTGAGCACTGTGCCGACAGTTCGCTATTCCTGCACGCAAGGATTTCGTTAATAACGTACTACGTCTTCGTAGAAGAGAAATTTTTAAGGAATACATCACTTTGAAATAGCAAGAATGAAAGTAATTTTTTACATAAAATACATAGCATAGTGTAGATAAGTAATAAGTGGAACATTTTCCTATTTGAATAAGCGCTTATATATTTTAAAACATAAAAATATATGTATATGTGTACTCCATAAACATGTTAATTGTTTATATAATTACGGAAATGACACAATTATTTTAAATAATTGAAGTTACATTGTTAAAAGTGATTACATAAATTAAATATCATAAAACCTAATAGAAACCTAATGAACAGTTTCTTCATTATAAATAATACATTTTTTATGTGTACTAAAATTTAATAAAATGGTTATTGAATTATTCATTTGTTTTATATTCAAACACAATATTGTATGTCATGTTAAATAAAAAAAAAATGATTTTGTTTATCTTCAAATTTTATTCAAAATAATGTATTGCCTTAATGCTACCTAACGTTTCAAATATTGAACATTGCTAACAAATTTATATACAGAGCGGACATAAAATTCCTATTTAATTCCTATCCTAAAATTCCATTATCAAATAACACTATGGCATGCAATGTGTTAATATTCGCCCTTTTGCGCAACCAATTCAGACGAGTAAATATAGAGTTCTCGATTCTCTGCAAAAAGCCAAATAGATATACATTTTGCAAATATTAACTTTGCAGAAAGTTCTCTTTCATATAATATTTACAAAACGATATAAATGATTAAAAAATCAGTAATATTGTATAAATCTTTGTACAGAATATTTAAGTATGAAACGAATTTAATAATTGATATAAAAGCTTATTAGAACAAAGATTATTTAGTTTTAGAAATAGTATTTTATAGACACGTGTCTTTTATCAATATTTTCAATTTTTTGAAAATTATTTTCCAAAATATGATCTTTTATTTAATTCTTAGCTTCAGATAATATTATACGCGATTTTCATACGAGAGAAATAAAACTTGGAATCAGATGACACATTTTACACGAAATATGATATGAATACGAATCTCTGTATCGTTCCAGTAAAGTAATATCGGATGTGTACCACGTACAAAGTCTTCAACCTAGTTGCGAAAACGCATGATAAGATTTGTTAAAGATAAAATGACTAAAGTGCGCTCATTTCACAAATGATCCATCTGTCACTTGTTAGATGTAACACTTTCAAATGATCTACTTATGTCATTCTGAGTTGATTGAGGGTTATTTAGCAAAATTGTGGATGACAATCAGTGAATACGACGATACTTTCGTAGGATCAATCGATTGATGTAAAGAAAACGCATTAATGCAATATTAAAAAAATAAAATTGCACACTGTTATTTTATAGTACCAAGAAGAAAGTTATTTATCGAATCATTTGTTGATTTTACTCGTTATTTTACATGACAGCATTGAAGTAAAGATGAATAACAATCAAACGCTTTTAAATATTCTTTTTCTGTTTTAATCTCTCAGCAAATGTGACATTTTAAACCGAAAGTTTTTAATAATCATTTTTCAAAAAGATAAAGAATGATATATCTTAGGGAGGAAGAAATAAGGAATTTATATAAAATTTAGATCAAAGTAACGTGTTTCAAAGTAACCTGAATAATTTTCGATTGATTAGAAAATCGGCGTACAGATGTAATAAATGTTTGCACTAATAGCTCATAATTAGATTGAAGTTTTAATCGATTCGTGTAATCGGGAAAAATTGTGTGATTTCACCGCATATAAAATACACGTGTATCGCGCGGTATCGATCGTTAAAGCACGAGTAACGCTAATTGCATTATTTTCCAACAAGAAATAAGCGCATTGATAAGTATCGAATGATTTCGAGCGACCTGAAAAGACCGGATCGTATTGCGACGCAGCTAGGCTTCCGCCATGACGGACCGCGATAAATTACGAGCAATCAAGAAATAAGATTCCCCTAATGCAATTTTTTTCGATGCAAGTTATTTGCAAGTACTCCATCCATGTCTGTCCGACTACGATGAACAAGGACGGACGGGCAGAGTCCCAATAATTACGCTCAGCATTCTGCTATTTTTCATTCTTTGTCTCTCTCTCCCTCCCTCTCTCTCTCTCTCTCTCTCTCTCTCTCTCTCTCTTTCTTCATCTTGCTGATTGCCGTGTGGCCTTCGCGCGTTTTCCCTGCTCACGTGCACTCGCGTCAGCGCTAATAGAAGAATGCGATGATCGAACTAACGAGAGGGAAATGAACGTTTCCGCGAGAGAGGAACGAAGAAAAATAGAGATCTGGCGCGAGAAAATTGCGACAGGTATTACATATAGCAACGAAGAAGAGAATACGAAGTGACGTATTGGTAAGAATCGAGCGCATTTTTCCAAAGTGACAAATGCACCTGATTATCGTCCCGGTACGGTGAGCATCGATCGCTCGCGAGATCCACGCGATACCCTGTCATAGTCGAAGCGTGCCATCCAGATGACGGATTGATCACTATTCGACCTGCCGTAATCGCGAGCATTCGAGCGAATATCCGAAGACTATCCGACAGCTGACGTTTCCCAATGTCTTACTATCCTACTCTTCTGTGTGTGTGTGTATAATACATTATGTACATAATGTACATAATGTATATGTAATCCAAACAAATGTAATACAATACCCCGTTGAACATAATCCTATGTATTTACTGCTATCTCGTTACAACAATACGTTCGGCAAAAACACATTGGAACAACTCCAATGAAGTAATATTAACAAAAATCCATCGCAAAAAACATACAATATGCATTATGTCTAATAGGTCATTTTTTATTTAATTTTCTTCATTAATTTGAAATTGATTTTTTCTTAATACGTACAAATTTTTTATTGGCAATTTCTATAATAATGTTACAGATTCATTTGGTTAAGTTTTATAATATTGTATATAAAAAATTTTGTAATGACAAGTGACGATGTACACCTCGACTTTCTATCTATCGAACTTTTATGTAATCTTCAATTATTATTCACTCTTTAATTCGATTTGGCTTATATCTAATAAATTTTTTATTTAATACGATTATATTCAATACAATATAATTTTTCATCAAAGAAAAAAGGTGAACGTTAAACATACAGTAATATATTTTATCATATTGTTTATTTCAAAGATATCATGTATGTATGGTAATTTGTTTATCATAGCATTAAGTGTAATATATGAATATGCAAAGATGCCGAAAGCTTCGAGAGAAATATATTGAAATATATGTCTATAAAAAACTTACTTATAAATTTAAATAAAGAATTTCTGTATAACTTTTTTTCTCTTTGTCAGTGCATATGTGTTGCACCATCTTTAATAAAAGTATTAAAAAATGTCAAAAGCAAAATGCTTGTTCACCGAGCAAGATAAAAATATTCATTTCCAAAGCAATAAACATTAAGTTCAAGCTAAATCTACTGCAAGCATATAACACAACAAAACGTATATTTAAAAAATAATCATTCGAACGCTTGTTAAATTTGCAGCGTCGTAAATTTACCGCATAATCTTACGTTATAACCCCCAGCAAAACCTAACCTTTCCATCCTAGTAAGCTCCGCATTAGTCGCCGTCGGAATGAGTCAACAACCCTGATAGCAGCTAAAAAGATCGTGCCAAGTACGAGTACAAAACAATATTTACTTGTTACAATATTTACCGAAATAACCGCGAAAAATCATATTTATCAAATATGCACTAAATCTATCTGGAAAAGCATTTTTTAATACTATCTTTATCCTCAATAACAAAAAAATAATTAATAGATGTTTATATTTATATTATATATATTCCAATATATTATATTTGAATATATTTCCACAGATGTATAAAATGTCAACAAAAAGAGTGTCATAAATATTACAAACGTCTTTTAATCATTTTTCATATTCTAACGTTCACTGAATCCGAATGAATTCATTTACAGAAAGTGACAAATAGCAAGGCTAATATATCAGGATCAAATTAAGGATATATATGGACGCGCATTAGAATTTCGTAGTCACGGAAATGAGGTCCCTGTCGTGAAATCCAAGAGATATACGATCCAAATATGATAATGGTCACGCTCGCGAAGTGTCGATCGTAGGTCCATTTATCACGTCGACATACAGCCGCAGGGATAAAACGTCTTTACGGATCAAGGTGACTTCTGTACGAAATGCACGCGATAACTCCTACCGACTTCATAATGAAAGGCTCGCCTTAACCTTGGGGATAGATCATGTTTAAACGAACACATGTTAAAGGTAAGTCATTGTAAGTTTGCACATTCAAGTATAAGAGACAAGCACAAACTTGACGTATATAAAGAATAAAAGGAAAGGAATATATGTGAAGATTAAAATAGTTTCCACAATCAAATATACCGTCCTCATGATATTTTAATATTTCGCAATCATTTCTCAAAGTTTATAAATACTTATATCGCGTAAAACTTTTCTTGCATGAAATTATAACTAAGTTACAATAACACTTATCGCATTCTTTCATATTGTTTTAATCTTTCACGAGAAAAGAAATTGCTCGAAACAGCGTCAACGTTTTCGTGGTAACTGTTTAAGGTTCTCTCCGCTGCACGATATAACCTTGCTTTGCATTATACCACATCTATAAACAAGAAGAACGAAACGGAGAAAGGAAATGCTAAAAAACCGCTGACATGTTATAATTCAGGGTGTGGAGCGACGCGATCGATCGTTATAAACTGTTAATTCGCGTGTTGCTGCACACGTCATACAGTTTACCTATGCATGCTATTTGCCCCATGTGTCATACACCGCCCCTTGGTAAAACCCTTGCGCTAGCAAGAATGAACAATTTTCAATGACCTTGGAGATCTACTTTGGCGATTCACGCGCATTTATCTTATCACGAATGCTGCATAAATTCCAATGAAATGTTGCAAAAACTTATTTGCGTATCCAACGTTACGATAAATACATATATATGCGCTTTTTGACAAATATAGCCGTTTAATTGGCTGTCTATCGGCAATAGATGTAATTCCCCAAATGCATTTAGGAGCCCAACCGTAAATGAACGGGCTAACCAGAGTAATATGTTATGACCACAGCGTTCGAGCGACTATGCAAGCATTTCAAGCGTGGATTTCATGCGTGTATCAATGAAACACAACATCAGTATCACAATGCAATGACTAATGCAGCGCTTAATGTGTTAATCGACCAATAGCACATTATTATTACTACAATGTTTAGGCATAGAATGCTTCTAAGATGTTTAATCGAATTATATTGATGAAAAATATCATACACAAACGTATAGATTTACAAATTTTTTGTGACAATTGTGACTAAATAATCGTTAAAAACTGCACATTCTATTGCTATTCATTTCTAAATATAAGCATTATTGCATATATTTTACTATTAGAGCAATACAGCAAATGTTTGTACGCTTGACATCTTGTTTGGATATTCGAGATATTCCACTTTTAATGTTTGTAATTCGGGAACAGCGCGGATCTATGTACATTTGTGTTATATTTTTTCATCAATGCGATTAGTAGAGTACACTAGTAATATTTATTCAAATATTTTACAGATAAATGAGCATTCAAAATTAATCTTTTTAAAGCGTTCCTGTACCATCTTTTCTAAAAGCAAATAAATCTCATTTATCACAAAAAAATCGTATATATATATATATATATATATAAGAGTTAAGAAAAGATCGAGGACAATATGATTTTATGTGTGGAAATATTTAATGATAAGTTCACAAAATTGTACGAGTTTTTGCAGAAACAGAGAAACCCTATTTTATAATATCTTCAGCGGTTGCTTGTCGTAGTTATCCTTAAAACCTATACTGGTTACATGATACTTGCGCACGAATAATATAACGTGATCCGTTTAATACTAAAGTCAGTTGGTTTAAAGCTTAAGATAGCGAAATCCACTGAAATAACATATCCTGTTAAAATGATACGTATAGAATATCTCGAAATTGCCAACACTACAAAAACTTTTAAACCAATTTAGAGTTTGAAACCCCCCAGTCTAATTTCTTTTTTTCTCTCGATTTATTCAAACTTGCAATATGTTCGCCATATAAAATAATATTGTATTTTAATATATAATTAAAATACATTAAAACATGCATACTGATTAGACATAAAATTATTTATAACAGCAAAAATATAGAAACGGTGTAGTAGTATTCTTACTTAAAAATTTTGCCCAACAACATCTGATTATTTTGTTGGAATACTTCTATATCTGTGCGTGTGTGTATGGATATTATAAATATCAAGAAATAAAACAAAAGATTTTTACAAGAGAGATTCTTACGAGTGTAATAAAAAAATTTTTTTCATTCTAAAGACATTCTTAGTAAATTAATATCTTATCAGATATTTTATAAATAGTTTTATAGATAGTTGTATCTTTAAAATTGTATATCATTTCATCAGATATATCGTAGTATGGAACTTAGGCGACTCGCGCAATCTCCGACAAAATTTACGTTATACGTATATCGATCAATAACCACACTTACACACACGAACTATCACTGCGATTTGCGAGATTAGTTTAGGTCGATGCGGCGTATACAGGCGTAATTAGAATGAACATTTCTACTTGCAGATATATTACAACTGATTATTAAATGAATATGGAAGACATATAAAGATATACCTGTACATATTATAATGCATAAATAAATGAATAATATTCACAACTGAATTATTCAAGACATGACATCCGCTTGAATATTACATATTTTTATCATTTGTTAAAATATTATATACAACAATTATGTGTATCTCAATAAAATTCTATATTAAATATTTATTGTAAATTATCCGATAAAACCAAGTCCAAGTTTAATAAAGTTAAATGAAACTTTCATTATATAATTCGCACTTAAATCGCTATGGATTTTTATATCTTTTTTTACGAGGTATCGATAAGAGTACATGAATTAAAGTTTCATTAAAGATTGGATTTCAATACATTATCCCGATATAACATTTTATTAATAGCGTGATTCATTTTTTTTTTAAGGAAAAAAGTATTAACGATAATGAGTGATACCAAATGAGCTTGAATATGCAAAATACATTATCCACATTTAATTTCAAGGGGAATAAAATTAAATTTCTTGAAATTACCTAACACACCTGCGTACAAAAGTTGGCAGTATACATAATACGCGTCACTGATGAACTGTTTAATATTTATGTTTTCACGTTTTTTACAAATATAATATATCAAGTAAGTAAAAAAGAATAATCAAATACTAATTACCCACGACTACTTTAGAATACACAATGCGTTAACTACATTAAGTCTACATTAAACGCATTAGTGACGTAATTAAGAAACGAAATTAATTAATCTTCGATAATCTAGTGCACCTGTGAATAAAAATTCCATATACGGAGATAATATGAGAAGCATTTCTCTGGTAAACTGCCATCTTCCTTTAATGTTCCCGCATCATAAGTAGGACAAATTCCGGAAAAAACTCAGTAGAGACGCAATCTAAAAGAAAATGTCGCCACACCACAACGACAAAACATCCATGACTTCTAACTCGGCGGAGGCGAAACTCATACAACCTATAAGCTTTCCCTCGACAAAAGCCACTCATCTGCGGCGCCAGGGTGACTCGGTCCGCTTGAAGTGGTCGAGGGAACGAAACGTTGGTGGACACGTTGCGGCGAGAAGGTTGGCCTGAATTATGAAAATAATATATGCGGGCCGAGTCAGGTGGAAATTAAAATGCCACAGTCGCCAGATTAAGAGTAACACATAGCGTGGGAGCAGAGAGAGAGAGAGAGAGAGAGAGAGAGAGAGAGAGAGAGAGAGAGCGCTTAAGAGAAAGAAATAAGGGAGGGTAGGAAAAAGGGGGATTCGTTTCCCCCTTTAAGCTTAGCACAGACGAGGTATGAGCTAAAAGTAGCGTTGGAATCGAATGCATTTTAAGCGATGTTATTTTCTACACTGCGGTGTATTTAGTTCCTTTTCTTTTTTTAATCGTTACATTTAATTCTTTTATTTGGATTATTAAAAAATCTGGCTATTCCAATATATGTATAGAAGGTACAGTGCAAAAATAAAATAAGTCCGTCATTCACCATATTCGTATCTCAGAGAAGTTATATCTGTATTTTTTGACTTGAGACTGAGAGAATTATATTAAGTTCTACATTATTTTAAATTTTACCAGAAAAAAATGTGCTTTACCCAGCTAAAAAAAAAAAAAAAAATCAAAGAATCAGAACTTTCTGAAATATGCATTCAATTATGATTCGTTTCTATCTTTCGTCCGCTTTTGATCTTAGTCAAACTTTCAACTCTAAAATTTGAAAAGTTGTTAGCGTCCTACTTTGATAGATATCTCATTTCTTGAAGTATCATTATTAAACATTCATATTTACTATCTATCAATTACTGCAGTTCTACATGCTCCATCTATAGCAACATACTCAACATCTGTAATTAACTCAGAAGCTATAGTTTTAATTAGATTTGAAAATGATGAGATATTTACATTAACGTCGTGTCATGAGCAAATAGCAATTACCGCGATATGACGCACAGAGGATACGTATAAAAAGTTCTGCGAATAATCCGCGTATACATATATAGTACGTATAATCGCAATAAACCTCTTCTTAGACTCTTCGAGGAAACTTGTTCGAACGTAAACCGCTCCAGAGATTCGGAGCAGTCCCCGCACTAGTCCGCGTAGATAGGCGCACGTCGGAGTTGGCTGCCCAGGCAGCCCAGGGCGTCGTAAGGAAACGGCCACAAATAAGGGACGGCGGATAAGGACAGACAAGCGAGCCGGGACGGAACGGAACAAAACGGAGAGAGGCGACGAGAGAGAGAGAGAGAATGGATCTCGCACGCGAACTCGCGTGATCCACATTGACGCCACGCTCTCGCTCTCACACGAGAGAGTGCACGCACACAGATGTGATCTACCTCTCGCCGCACCGCCGCGCCGTCGTCTCTGCCGTCTCGCGGCGCGCACAACACAACTACATATATACATATATATATATATACGCCGACTAGGCGGCGCACTGGAGAGCCAGACGTGCCGTACGAGAAATCCCCTCACGTGTAATATAGTAATAACGCGTGGCGAAGCTTTATCGCGCGCGCCCCCCATACCGGCTCCTCTATTTATTATTCACCGTGTGTCCACGCACACACGCACGCACGCGCTCGTGCGCTGCATAGCTCGCCTACTCGCTCACTCGCGTACGGTGGTAATGTGTGTGTGTGTCGTGTGAGCGAGGGTCTCCTCTGCCTTCCTCTCCTGGGATGGAAGGTCGGCCATGGAGGAGCGTCCCGAGTCCCGAGGCAATGGCCCTACGGAGCGATTTTCTGCCGACTCTTGCTTGCGGTAGCTCCGACGATCGCGCAGCAGAGAGCAGCAGAGAGCACTCGGCGTCTCGAAGCCGAGCGGAATCCAAAAGTTGGATCGTTTTAAAGGGATTTTAAAGTTACGCGCTCGGGCTCTTTTATTTGTTACATAAGACAAGTTTAATGTTTCGAATCGCCAAGAAACGCTCCACTAACGCGCTCGCGTACTTGCAAATATCGCGTATATTATAACGCTCTTCCCCGACGGAACTCCAACTTCGCACGTCGATTCGACTGCGAGAGTTTGGACTTACTTTCTCTGCTGTACATATTCTTACATAAGTTGTACCCATATTCTTACTCAAGTATTACACAAGTGTCGTTTATACGTGTAGTAGGTAATATTATAGTAGCGGACTTTGAGCGCGGTATTCGATATTGTGCATGTATACTTTAAGAGAACGAGATGAGCAACAATTTGACTATCATCACACACTTAATTATCACTAACAAAAAATATATCAATTATGCTTCGATTTGTTCGAAAACATGTAAATAATTTTCACGTACCTATCTATGTGGTGTATTCGGAACGTGTAGACACTCACCGAAATTGTACAAATTACGATGCAGAATCGATTACGAAACGACCTCGCGACAGCCAGCGGTAATTGATTCGTTCTGGCAATCGTCCGTCACTTTAGTCGGCATTCCCAATAAAAATTTACGTTTGTTAGCACTCTTAATGGGCAAAATTCGCGATTAATTGCGGAGCGATCGCGCCGGACCGTGCTACCGCGTATTCCAAATTGAAGTTGTCCGTATTTCTACTGAAACTCTCATGGCGCAGGTGGTCGGCTGCAACGTCAGAGTATTTCGCGATATCAAGATATTTCAAAATACAAATTAGAATTTGCGATAAGAATTTCTACATGCTTTTTGATTCATTAACCATGACTAACGATATTTATACAATATATGATTATTTAAATAATATGCATACACCAATACGAAATTTGAATATACATTTTGGTCTTTTTGCGTCTCTTTATTTATGTATATATATTCAAATCTTTATTAAGGAGGCTGAGGTGGACAGTGAGAGGGGAATACTTTAATACAAAAGAAATATAGGGGGTAGCCAACATTTGAACATTAAAATTTGAATAAATAAATAGCTAAAATTTAAAGAAATATGGATTATAATGCAATTAAAATACAAAAAATATTAGTGTTTATTTGTGTAAAAGTTTCAAAGATAAACATATAATTTTTAGAACAATAAATATTTTTAGCTCAAGAAATGATTTAGCAACGATGTAAAACTGAAAAATCGAAGTTGGTAACACTGCAAACTGCAATGTCTGACGGGTAGATAAGGTTAACGTGATGCTATAAATATTTTGAAGCGTTCTTTGATAAATCATTTAATACAATTTTTTTTCTGTGATTAGTAAATCAAATGCTTAGAAGCATTTGTAGTGAGACTTTGACGGCACTACTCAACTGATAGAATATTTTTGATTCGCGATGATGAAACAACGTTGCCACATTTTCTCCATCAAACAGTTTCAATGGCAGAAGTATCACATCTTTGGTTATATTTTTTACTATTGTTAATAAACTGAGTGGTAAAAGTTGTTTTAATCTTCAAATATATTTTTAATATGCTATACTTTATATATATTAAACATAAATTTATTCGATTCTTAACATTTCAAATATTAATATTTATTGAAAACATATACATAGAATCGAGTCTCCTATAAGAGAAAGAGAGATAGTCTATTATAAAATTCAGAATTTTGTTATTAATTTACAGAAAAATGCGCTGGTCAAAAAATCTGAAAAAATTTACATAAAAGCATGCTTTGTAGATAAAGCTATATTCCAAATTTCAAGCAATTCTTAACATATTGCATTCTCCTTACAACCTCCTTAAGTATAAGTATTACCCGAATAAAGCATCGCGTTAATCATTGTTAGCGTATTAAAAAGCATGCGACAAGTATTCAACTCTCATCGCGGATTCCATATAATAATCGCTTATATAAACGTACAAGTCATCTATATATACATATAGTATATAATACATATAGCAATCAACTATATGAACCAAACTCTTTATTAAATTTGCTAAACTGGCTTTGGAAATTGACCAACAATTCCGTTCTCCACAGCTTCTTGACCGCTTCTGTAGTTACGAATTCGACTATTGCTCTCTAGAAGTTGATCAGCAATGAGAACTACCTACCGCAACTTGTGGGTGCTAACGGCAGGCAAAATCCGCCTGCTGGACTCGAGAAGTTGATCGACTACGAGACAGTCTCACCATCACTGACCAATTGCAGAATTCATCTACTCGCTTCCGGAGTATGATCGGTGGCACGATCCATATTCCGCCGCCTCCTCTGAGGTCAGCCAGAGGCAAAATCTATGCTTCGCCAGTCTCTAGAGGCTGACCGGTAACGACCTCCGATATCCTCAGATCGATATAGCGATTCTCTGTGATCTGCGCCTGACATCGCTGTTGAGCGGCAAGTCCACCGAGCCTCGACTTCGACCGGAGGAAGTACAACGTGGAAAAGGTTCTATTCACATCTGAATGGATTCATCCCTAAATGCGATTTGATTTGCAAAAAAAAACCAATAATCTCCGCTGATTATTATTTCGCATTAAATAAATACCCATTTCTTTTTAAGATTGTACAAAATAGAACGAGACACTTTAATAATAATTTAGTGACAATCTTTCTATCAACTATTGACAAATGAAGTGTGATAAATTACGTATTCTATTAATATTGCTGTTAATTGTTATGTTATTCGTATTTATAATCTACATTTATTAACATATATTTGTTATCTATCATTATTTTCTCATATAATAATATTAATCGTAAACTATGTGAAACACACTCACTATGGTTATTATTACACACATTGTAGTATTATTAATAAATAATTAATTGTTAATTAATAAAGAGAGATGGATAATATATGAATATTAAATAATAATTAATAGTATTATTAATCAGATTATTAGGCAAAACTGATTTTAAGCACATTTAGGAAAAACTATTATCGATTTTAGCTTCAACATCTGAGTTTCTAACTGATTAGAATGCGAAATTGTTACAGAGTTTAAGCACTCAAACACAGAACTGCGTTGTACATTAACAATAAGTTGACTATGTAAATTATGCATGCATCGATTTTTCGAATGTAATTATATTGAAGACTTATGAATCACGCAGATAATAGTTCACTTAGTAACACCTTAAATATAATAGATCTTAAAGATCAATGGAATTCAATCAAAGATTGAAAGTATGTTGAAGATTATGATATATCACTTTTTATGAACGGCATTTACTTTATCTATTTCGATTCACCGTCTGATAATTCCACGAGTTCAGAATTACGACTTGATATAATTAGAAGTGGGAATTTTATCGCAGTAATTTACCATCATTTACGCTGAGAATATTCCGCGTTTTACGTCAACAATTTATCCTTATTTATGTTAGATCCGGATGTAAATACAGGTTATTCCGGGTTATTCTGCTTCGCGGTATTCACCGTATTAATTCATTAGACCATATAACCATAATATAAAGAATTTTAATTAAACTACGATTGCTTTACATTCTCTAAGGTCTTAAGCTAATATCAGAGTCATTAAATATATAATTCTTGTTGATCTTGTGCTTGATAAATTACGTTCCATTTCTAAGACGTTCACTCTGACACATAAAATCATGTATTTAAGAAAAAAAACTAAAATGTGGTATTTGTTTTTCTATTTTGTTAAAAAATGTAAAAAAATTTCTAGTTTAATACTGTTTTCTTTATTATTTCTGATAAATATGTCTCAAGTTGTCTTGTGAATAAGTCTAAATTTAACATTCGGAGAAAAGATTTCCGATAAAATAGACAGGAAGGTTTCAAATACGATATCTAGATTCGCATTCCAGTACAAAACAGTGACAAGTTATAGATATTTAAATTTAATTTTTCATTTATTCACATTTTGTCGACGTAGATTTTATTTTATTTTATTAAAAAATAGAAATCTTTCGCCTTTATTTTAAAAGAATTAACACGTACAAGAATAATGTGTTATTTCTTTATTTTCAGTCTTAATAATATCTATAAATAATTAATATTTGAGAAATAAACATAATATCATAAATTTATGACTTCAGGAATTGGATTCCAAATTGTTTCGTTCCCTGCTTGCGTAGTCACGTAACAAATAGTTGGAGAGTAAGAAGTGGCAAACTATAGAGAGAGACATGAGTGCCGGATATAACATAAATAAGGATAAACTATACAGAAGTTGTATACGTTTTAGAGTAAATAACTATTTTATCTATTCAATATATAATCTTCATTTATTTAATCAAATATTAATATGCATTTGTAATGTTAAAATATAAAAAACAATGTAGAAATTTAAAGTTTAATAATCAATTTTAACACAAAATGAATTTTAGCGTACGAAAAATAAAATGACATTGCACATATGTATGTTATATATTAAATTAAAAACATGTGCAAAAATATTAAACTTTCTAATGCAGATAGTTTAAAACGTATGTCAAGTTTTAAACTGTTGTAAAAATAACATTTTCTAAAATTAATGGATAAACTTTTCCTATATATTAAAATATAACACATTAAAATATATGCGTCAGATTTGTATATGAACAGCGTTTAAAAATTATAATTAGTACGCGTACTGAAATTAATCATAGTTTGCGAAACCTATTAAACATCAAGCAGTAATAGGGACGAGAAACATCAATAGCGATCTACAAATACAAATTTGTAACTAATTGTATTTTCGATTATGAATCGAAAATAACTTATTATTATTATCAGTCATAAATACACTGATTCTGTAAATGTCATTCGAAATTATTGATTGAATTCTACATTTAGTACGTGAAAAGTGTACATACGATGTTCACACGCGCATATTTGTGCGAGCACAAATCAGGGCTTTGATCGCAGTTGTACCAGGAACTGTAATTTCGCTTTCGTATCGGTGATTTGTCTTCGCCTTACATCAGCAATAATGGCTGTGTTAGGGCTTGTGCCATTTCAGGCGTTTCCAGGCGCGGTATCTGGATGAATTTGTGTGTATTGCATATGCACACGCATTGTATGCGAGCATTTGCGAGCGATTTGTAATTTGTGCAAGTGTCATAAATACTTTGAACAAATCAGAGACACAATAAGAAAAATCATACATATAAATTAAATATTTATTAAACAATATTTTATCCTATTAAACATATTGTTTTACGTTTAATAGGACAAAGTATTATATGCTATAAACATATTGTTTTTAGTAAATTAATTCTTTTTCATAAAGCATTAATACATGTATTTAAACAATAAAAGCTTCGTTATATGTTAAACAAATGTTAACTCTTATATTTGAAAAATATTTTCATTAAAGCCTATAAATTTTAGCAAATTTAGATATTTGTAAATTTGTAAAGAAATATATAATAATAAAATACATTCTCAGTCATAATTGCAGTTAAATTTTTTAAAAGTTAGTAATTTATCAATGTAAAATTGAAATAAATTAAATATTTTATAATTTCGCATTTACAGTATGGGGGAGAGTGGTCTAAATCGGATCTATTTGCAGTTTTTGCTCTCTATAAGGCGTAAATAAAGTCCGATCGTACAATCGCGAAGGTGCTTAGAAAGATTATTTAATTCAGATTATTTTGACGTATCTCTCATCTGTGTGAAACTATAATGGAAAATGTAAAAACGCTTTGTCCGGTCCGATTTGGAACCGATGCGTTCCAAATCGGACTATCCCCTGGTTCAAATCGAAAACTCCTGTTTTTATGGAGTTTTAGATAGAATTTTAAAATATTTTAATGTATTTTTCTTAGTATTGTCAGTATTGAGTAAAAAGTAGTAATATTGAACACAATTTGACAGTCAAAGATAAAAATTTTTTCGGAAAAAGAAATTACTGACTGTTTACATTATTATAGGTTAGAATTGAAATCAATAAAACTCAACTAATCTGAGTCTGATGACTCATGATATTTTACTGATTTAATTGCTTGGACCAGATCTGGTTAGTCGATCACTAGTACTACAACCAGGCCTATAAATTATTCACTGTATTGTCCGATTTGGACACGGGTCCTTTCGAACTTTAGAACAAATTTTACAATAAACCGCAAAAGTAATCACGAAATACTTGATATTTTTTAATTCTACACTCTTTAATTATCTTAAATCAATTATTTTTCAAATTTTTAACACCTTTTAAATAATGATTTACAAGGATTTTCTTTTTTAAAAAAATTTTCGCACGATGGCTGAAAATACATATTTGTCTCTATTTTATGAATGTTAAGACAGAGAATTGTCAAACTGCTATCACATGTTCGGTGTCTTATAAGAACTTTACATCATTATAAATAGTACGCAAATCTGCTTAACCGTATTATATGTATATAGAACGTGTAATTTATTGTGCATTCTGTAAATGATAAATATTATGTTCTCTCACCTATTATATATAACTTTACTTACTATTCAAGTTACTAGTTAAGTTGTATCTCTAGTGTTAAGGGTAAAGTCTAACAACACGCGTCTAATATATTATTACCAACATCCATCTTTTCAGAGAACAGGCATAAATGCTATTATTCGCCATTATTTATCTAGACCTTGCACTTTCCTGACATCGTGGCATGCAGGTACATTAATTACAAACCATCCTGTCCGCGCAAGTTTTGTAAGTGCAACGTTTGTAGGTCCTCTAAATATGGCTCCACTTTCGGAGAGACATACTGCATCGATGAATAAGAGAGGAACAGCACTCTAGATTGAATGCAACAATATTCAATAGGCGGTCGTTGGAGAAATTCATAGGGAAACCGGTATAACATTGACGCAAAGTATAGCAGCAAGCAGCCGCACGCATACACGTGCGCGCACGACAGGCACGTCGAATGAAACGTCTCCATGGTGAAACACGAAGGAAGAGCTTGGCAGACGGCCAGACGCGAGAAAACCGAGCTCGCGCTGGTCTCCATACCTCAACGAGGTGGGCGTATGCTAAAATTGAAAGAAAAGGAGCGCCAGAGCGATTCGCGTCAGTCTGATTGGAGTCTGTTCTGGGACGCGTTTCTGGCTCGCATTCGAAATTCGCGTAATCGCTCCGTCCGTCTCCCGACGTACGTGCGGAGGGAGGAATCGTGACATTCCTGTCATGGCGCCGGAATAACGACGTCTGTCTCCGTTATCCTCCACGAATATTTTCCCCGAGCACCGTTGAGGATCGTTTATTTTAGGAATCCGCGCAATAATAACCGTAAATGTACTCCGTACTTGAGTATTTGATCCCCGACTCTCTAAATACGGGATGCCTCAAAGTTGATGGATGTTCCTATTATAGTTTCTATTCTATTCATATAAGTAAATCTATTTATTATAAATCTCATCTTTTATTAAGCTTTATTTGCTCATTCTCTACATGTAAAAATCTAATATTCACTTCATTAAAAATAAAAAACATTCACAAAAGTAGCACGTCTTTCATGATTTACCTATATATTTTTATATATTTGTTATCGGATTAATTAACAAAAATTAAAAATAATATTGTAAAAACATTTTTCTTAAAGAAAAATTAATTTCAGATCTACTAAGAAATATATAATAAAAATATGTCATACACATAGAAATATAATGCTATGTTTGAATATCCCATATTTTAGCCGGATTTCCTGACATGTATTATTCGATGCCTACAACTGAGATCGACGAGTTTTCCATTCCTTCCTAGCCAATGCTCGGTACTAATTTCCTATGGGATTAAGAGATTCCCTTCTTTATTGTAAAAACAATAACGTAAAAATCTTAAATAAAAATTTCAAGTTATTCGATACGGGGCTATCCATCGAAAATAGAGAGTATGTATAGAATGTGAATGTAATTACAAATTTCCGATTAAAAAAATCCTGCAATTCCTATGTAGGAACAATCACGTATGTGTACAAACATATACGTCGAAATTCTATACTGACATTGCGGATAGGCTAACGTAACCAAAATTTAGCTGGTGCAATCAATTAAAAACGCTATGCCATATTCAGCTCATCTTTTTTTTCAATGTACACACGGAGAAAATTTTATATTAAGTTTTAATAACACAATTTTAAATTACACTTTACTACGTCTTGTATTTTCGATGGATTCTCACAACATGATTCCGACTTAACTTTTACTATGGTAATACTAATTTTTATCACATAAATAAAGTAATTATTTTGTTAAGCCATATTCTAACATGGAAACAGTTAATTTTTACTATGGTACGCAAACAAAATTTGCTAGGTATATTTGATTTTGTAATAAAAAATTGTTACTATGAAAAAGTGTAAAAATTACGTTATATTATTGTTTTTAAAAAAATAACTATAGCATTTAAACTTATAATTTACACGAAGACCGCAGCTACTACTAGATTATAGTAATTTTAAATATAAAATTTTCTCCGTGTACGTATATGATTGTTCCTACATAGGATGGCAGGATTTTTTTTATCGGAAATTTGTAATTACATTAACATTTTATATATACTCTCTATTTTCTATGGATAGCCCCATATCGCACAACTTGAAATTTTTATTTGCTGCAGCCAATTAAAAGTGCTATTTTACCATCTAATTTGCTGCAACAGCCAATCTTTTCTTTCAGTGTGTGATTTTGAATTTTATCACGCATCATTATTTCGTGCATCAAAGTTTTAAGTTGCTTGAATGTCAGATGACAGATCCAAATCTAACAATTTGAGAAATCATAAGAAAGTGGCTGCACGTGAAAACGATAGAAAACATGAATAAATAGAACAGAACAGTGTGTGGAAAATTCAGAATGACCTAGTTTCTAATCTAGTCAATAACAGCAAGTTTAACTTCGTTACCGGAAGTAAACGGCTTGAATCGTAGCTTTCGTTTTAAAAATCCGCCGATAATTACAACTTTTGTTAATTAATATTGTTGATTTCATATATGTATACACGTACATACAGATTTTCTCTCTACATTTTATTTAATGTCGCCTTACTCTCATGTGAGTCGTACGGATTGTAACTCGCCTAACAATTTCTAGAACAAACTCTACTTCTTCAGCTGTATACTTAGCTCACTGTGTCGTGAGTTTAATAGAAACTGTAAATATACGGGTTACATTACTTTTTATCACAATGAATATCACTACGTAATGCACATGGTAAGCGTGTATTATATGATTAGAACGGTTTCAACGAGCGAGCTAGCACTTATTATAAAGGTTATTAACTAAAGCCATTATTACTCAAGCATGCGAACGCGCACGCGGACTGGTGAATTTGTTGATAAAATCCGAATCATTCGACTAACAGTATAATTGACATTTGGTATGTGTTCAAGCGCGCGTATCCTTAAAATCCGAAAACGCGAGAACAAAAAGAAATAATTTTCAGATAACGGTGGTTATTTAAGTAGCGAAATAATGAGATATCGAAAACCGATATTCAATTATCGCCCGCTTAAAACTGATAAGCCCAGCTCTCATGATTTCCGAATACAGACAAGAGTGCACATTTTCTTCCGTCAATGCTCTCTGGTTAAAAACACTATTCTAATACAATTATAGTCCAACCAGATCAAATCATAATGAGATTATTCCGAGAATTTTAAAACGGTATGGACACTTTTTATTTCCTTTTTTTCGACATAAAGTAAAAGTGAGATTTAAATCCCTTAAATACTCGACTCTCTCTAACCCCTAACTCGTAAAAAATGTCACTCCAATATAATTTGCCGCTTATATTTCCATAATTATTCATTTTATATTTATATTTATTAATAGAAATTGTTATAAAATCATTTCTAGTAGTAATGAACAATAAACTTTATCATATTAAGTTATAGAGAAATTATAAATAGGCAAAAAATATATTTTATTTTTATATAAAAAAAAATTTAATAAAATTGTCATTTTGGTACTGATTATGAATTCGATAGAAAAGTATTTTGGTTATACTTAACATATTTTATCTCAAGTTGAAAAGAGAATGCGGACAAGTTTCAAAATTTCCAAGAACATTAATTTCTATTATCTTCTATTATTTATTAAATTATTTTAAAATGTAATATTACATTTTGAGATATAAATTTGGTGTTTTTGTTAAAACAACATACTCTTATCAAAATTATAGAACACAAACGTGAAGTTTTAATGCTTTCATTCATATTCGTACTTTTACTTGAAAAGGAAATATGGACGTACGTACTGTACAAACGTAATAGTAAAAAAGATATAATATTAAATGTCATGCACAAGTATAAAAAATTTTTGTAAATTTCAGAAATGGATTTGACAAATCGTAATATAAACACATGTGCAAAACACAATTTATTGAAAAAATGCACATATAAATATATTGTTAAATCGGTATATGTCTATACATTTATATTTTTTTCTGAATTATACAAAAAATACATTGATATAAATGGTATACAGGATATATCAATTTCTCGGATTTCTTTTCATTCTCGGATTGGTCAGCTAACATAAAATTTATTTTCTCTATTGTTAGCGAAAATTTGACTCAGGGCTATCTTTCCTATCAATTTTTTGAAATTTAGTTAATAAAATTCACTTAAATTTACAAACTTTTATAATTTATGAAACATTCATATTAATTTTGCAAAAAAAATTTGACAAATTTGTAAATAAATCAAAGAAGATCAAAGAAATGGTAAATTAAGATAATTATACCCGATGTGATTAAAAATACATAGAATATTTTTTTCGTTTCTGCAGTTTTATTCGCCTTTATCGCTACATATCTGTTATTTGATTACTATTTTTTGATGCAAAAGCGTCAAAGTATAGATAAAATGTCACGTACACTTAAAGTAAAAAAGAAACGATGTCATCATTTTACTTCACGTTACACATCGGTAATAAACGCCAGTTGACAGCGGTACATCCCATAGCGTCGCGGCGGTAAAATATCAAGTCGTCGTATTTCGTTTCAGTTTGTCAGTCGGTGAAAAGTTAAATCCGGAGAGACAGAAACATCGCGGCCATGTATCCGTCGGGCGCAATATCTTGTGGATGATACAAATATCTTACTTAAAGGAATGAAATCAGCGACCCGGTCATAGAAGATCGGGGATTCTATCGGAACGTCGTTGCCGCTTTGCATTTGAATCCAGTTAAGAGTCGCATAGTTTGGTCGTTCGCCCAAGTGGTACCTGCGGATACCGGCGAATCTCGTAAGGATGTGTTTTGCTGACGAAGGCAGGTTCTGCGCGCGCGATGCCCTGACAATGTTTGTTTTTATCGAACGAAATGCTTATCGTACCTTTGCGTGCCTCAAAAGCAATGTATAACCGCCTACTCGCATAACATAAAGACGAAGAACGCGCTGCACGTTCCCCCACGTTCCACCTTCGCCGCCACTCTCTTGTCGTCGTCTATCGCGATGCTGACAAAAAAATACCTTTTCGTCGCCCCCACGCACGACAGATTGCTTTATACTAAATTTCATCTATCGCCTCTCTTAAAGGACTTTATTCGCTTGGGCAGGAACAACGAAACGTCTACGTCAGATGTCACGCAAAAACAGTTACACGTCATGTGATGCTATATATATAGAAACTCACGATCAAATAATATTCGAGCAATAGCGAAACGATTAGTGATAATTTCATGGAACTATACTGTAATATGATCAACCGAAATATGTGATATATACACAGAAAGAATGATTTTGCTAAAGTATTTAAAAATTTATCTAGATACAGATTATAATTTTGTTGTAGGAATCTCAATTTCACGTATGATGAGCAATATATACAAAAAAGTTTTGATATCTTAGTAAGTCAGTTTAAGCGTCCTAGCGTACATAATTATTTTGATAGTCTAACAAAAGTTATTTTCACATTCGTATCTAACTAAATTCTAAATACTTTAGCAAAACTGTACTTTTTGTGAATTATACACTAGTTTATTATGAGATATATATATAAATAGAATATGATTGTTAGAGTTTAGTTTTTATAAATATACAAATTTCTAATATCGATATATTGTATGTTCATACATTAATCTGTAGTAAAGTCCGATATTTTATAACATGATAAAGCAGAAGTAAAAAAAGGATAAGACTTTTACTATGATGATGTTTTATAGTTTTATTTTAGATAAAAGTTGCGAAAAGTGCTTCCAAAATAATTCTTCTTTTTAATAACTTTTAAATAATATTTTGTTACAAACATAAAACTTAGTTATGAATAGTGAGCTATAATTAATTTATAGCTCGTAACATGCTCAGCCGGGTAATAGCCGTTTTCACGTAGACTTCCTCGCAACAAATCCTTTTATCGTGCCATATTTCGCTTCATAGTTTAATTGTTAAAGTACTTTATTAAAGATTGTTCAGCGTAAACAATAAATATTAAATGTTACTTTTGAGTGACAAGCACAATTATCCCTTTATAATAAGTTATAAAAATTATCATTAATATTTGTAATAAAATATCCTCAATCTTTTAATAAAAAAATTGAATAAAATTTTAATTCAATATTTAAAAAACGTTTAACTTTAGCATATTTCTCGATAAAATGTTATAAAATCGATGTACGACGCGAGAAATGCGAAAAATCGTAAGATAAAAAGAAGCACGCCCTATAGAAGGTTAATAGATGAGAAAACGTAGTAAACAAAGTTCGTTGCTGCTATTTGAATTCGATAGTTATCCGACAACAAATAGCATGTCGGGTTTCTTTCCTCTCGTAGTATGGTTGTTTTATTTCTACGAAACAGCAGGTGCCGAGAGAAAGCGCACTTTTTTTGCGTAAGTTGCTAAACCAAAACTGAACTAACTACTAACTTTTCCGCCGTCAAGCAGTTGCAAGGAATTAACGTCGCCCCCTCCAACTGCGCTCGATAACAATGAGGAAAGAGAACAGGATGAGAAAAAAACAATGGAAACTAAAAAATTACGTGGCCTAGTTAAGAAACGTCCATTCAGTACAAAAGCTCGACAAGAATCCACACGAGCAGTCGCTTTATTTTCCTTCTCATTACTTTGAAGTTTTAGAGTCCCGTCAACACATCCATGCACTTAATTTATTATAAAAAAAAATCTTTTAAAAAATAATTAAAATTTTCACGTTTAAACACTAAAAGCAAACTCATAAATAGTTTGTCTTTCGCTTCTTTTTCTTTTTATTATTTGCATATGAACTTTCTACATTCTCACGCGATATATTAAATTTCTACGAAATTCTATCATTTTTACTCTTATTTTCATAATAGAAGCGTTGACTTTTACTGGTTAACTAGAAAGTAGTTTCGTCTTGCAACAAATATAATCGCATTTAATATTAGATTTACCTTGTATTTACAATTAATGCTTTGTACTTTAAGGAAGTTCCTAAGGAGCTTAAACCCGACATTTAAAAACATTCGTTTTATATAATTGAACATGTTTAATTTTATCTGTATAAACTTAATAATTATGTATATCATTAACAGTATTAGCAATCACAAGAAAATTATTAAAAAGTCTATTTATTAAGTTAGAATTAGTTATTACTTCGACTGTTATTAAAATTAACTTGTTCGATATAGCTATTTTCTAAGGCATTCTCTTACAATTTCATACAATTATTAAAAGATCATATATTACTTTGGTATAAAGAATTAATATAATTTATATAATTATATTTATTTCGCGCACAAAAAAATTATTTACCGTTTATGTAACATAATCCAAAAATAAATAGTTGTTTGTATATTCATTGGAATATCTGTATATGTTATTTAAAAACGATATCGCGTATTGATATTTATTTTTGTTTGTATACTACCCAGGATTCGAAAAAGAGTAACTGAACGATTGTAGAAAGCAATGTGGCTACAAATTTTTCTGTTACTCGAGCCGATTAGTCTGAAAGAACCAACAGCGGCCTTTCCCGATGGAAGCCGCAAAGGAAAAGTGCGGAAAAAGAGGAGAAGGAAATGGATAGGAAACGGACGGTTCGCAGCAACCACCAAGGAATTTTATTCTGGCCGCGTTTAACATCAGCCTCCCGACATTTCGGTCGAAACCGTGACTGGGAGTTTAATAGCAGCCCCCATTGTAACGCCTTAACCCCTTGCTGCTCATATACAGTTATACAGCGCGAGCTAAAACGCGGTAATGCCTATAAATTTAGACGGCTTTATGGTGCAAAAGGCGAAAATCCGCAGGATCACCCGGTGTATATTTGTGTCTGGCGGCTGAATACGCCTCGGTCGGTTTATTGCGTCCGTGGTGATACTAGTGTACAGTTTAACTTAACTAACGGTATTATCGTACTAAAAAATAATAAAACCAGCAAAAAAATATACAATCAAAAATGTTTTTATATAAGTTACCGGCCGAAACTTTAGAAAAACGTAAAGAAATTATAATAATAAATAATTTTAAAAAAGTAATTATTTGTTAAGAAAATATCTATTAAAAGCCATAATAGAGTTATCGATTGTTAAATAGGGTACATTTAACAATTAAGAATTATTATGCCTTTATTAGATATTCTTCTTAATTATTCTTAAGCACATGAATTATTTTTAATACCTTATTAAACGCTCGTATGTAATAAATTATATGGGTAATACATTATTCTACACAAGACAGAATATATATATTCAATTTTATTATATGCATAAACAATCCTATACGGTAAATCCTAGAATGGATCGTGTGTATCCTAAGGAACTTAGCTGTATCCGCTTATATGATAATCCATGATTAACAGTGAGTGCGCATGCAATTTATCTTTAGTTACAATAATTCTTCCAGTACTTATCATCAACGTCACCTCTGTTATTCGTATTTAAATTTATATTATAGACAACACGAATTGCAACAATAAAAATTTTAATTATTAAAAACAATACTTATTAAAAATTCACGAGTGAATAACATTTAAATCGATAGCGTACAATAATGTAGCCATTTTAAAAGAATATAAGAGATATAACAGTCAAGGAAGAGAAACAGAAAATTGAAGATTAAAAAGAAATAGTCAAGAGAAATGCGATAATGCGCAACCGTCTGTTTGTTGGATGACATTCTACCTTATAAATGGCTACGTGCAATCGCCTTGCAAATTCCAATACTTTGTCTCCGCCACAAGTGCCAGCTACGTAAGTAACAAGTTGTTTCAAGCGTGTCGACACTTTTGTACTTCGTTGTAAACTTTGCTCAGAAAAGTAGCAAGCAAGAAGATCTCTGAAAGTGATGCATAGCTTCCAGACGGCAGCAATAATAATTATTGATGACATAATGAAAGTTTCATGAATTGTAAACGAGGCAAGTGGCGCATCTCGACTATCTATTGTATATACTCGCGACTCGGGAGATACAACTCGGCTCGATAAGTCACAGCTCAGATAAGATACAACAGGCCAAATCTCGGTTTGCTCGACGTTCTTTCTCAAATTGTTCGCATGTATAACGACAAGCCGTACAATCGAGTCGATCACATCACAAGCTACCAGTATTGTCTATTCAAAAGTTCCTTCACAGACTCACCAGAGCGTTGACTGCCATTACTGACCGAGTTAACCGAAGCTGGGGAACTCTTCGGGTTTATTGCATCGCGACGCGGGAAGTGCCGTCTCGGATAGTTTTGGTTCAGAAGTTCGACAATTTGCGAAATCACTTTTTGTTTCGAAATTGATGTTCGGCACCAGACTCATGAATTCTCTACAAAGGTAGCGCATAATTAAATTTCTCCCGAATGTATACAGAGTCCCGCAAGTTTCCCGCAACTCTTTTTTATCCGCGGTTTCTTTGATCAAGTCGGAGTAGATTTTTCTTTAAAGGAAATAATTCTCACAAGTTAAATTGCTGCTGCAAATATCCATATTTCATCCTATTTTATTTGAAGAAAGAGTGAATTACATTTCAGTCAAATTTTATAAAGTTATGGAATAGAACTATACCACAAGTCAATAGATAGAAAGAATTTTAAGTAATTTGAACATACTCTATATTAAATTCAAACAAAATGAACTTGAGACAATGCGCGTATGAACAGTAAAATTCAATTATTTATGTTTATTTTGAAAATTTTGAAAAAAGATTCCAACATTTTTAAATCTTAATAAATTATACCTTATAATCAGGATTGGTAAAAAATATGTTTTAAACATGTTTTTTTATAGTACTGTTTAAAGTATTAAAAATATATTTAAGAAGAAACACAATATGTTTTAATCATAAAAAAAAACGTTAGTCTTTATCAACCCTGCTTATAATTGCATAAAAATTATTCGGTTTTTATAGTTTTTATTCTAATTTCCGTAACAAGAATATCTATTTCAATATTATTTACAATTTTAGCCATACGCATCAATAATATCCAAAAAATGCTTCTTCATTTTTATTACTATCGATAATTAAATTTATTTATATCACCAATAAAAGATTCATTTTAAGGCTTTTAAAGATTGCTCTTTGTAAGTAGATACATAAAAGTGTATTCGAATACAGAATTCCAACTAAAAGACACGATTCTGCGGCTTTCCGATTTATTATAGCGGAACAATTTAATAATCTTGTATCTCAAGCTGTCTTCAGTGACCTCAAATAGCTTCAGATGCACACTTTTTCTATGTTTAACGATACATCGACCGAGGGGGTAACCACTATCTGAAATATTGTCCCACAGATTACATGATTTCATCTGATTACAAATAATTTTTTTCACTACTATATGAAGTAATTTGGTAAAATATACGATTTTATTTAATATTATACAATGATTTATCGTGGTTGGATATGTAATTATACATAGAGATTTTATATAAATTTTATAACGATTTCGAGGATTCTGTCCCACGATTACATTAAGTGGTTACCCCCTCGACATCGACAGTCCAAAAATAAGCAGACACAATCAACTATATTATATTTACAGTGTTGACGATAAATAAATAATATTAATAATATATTCACTATGATGCATTCATATAAACTCAGAATCTATTATTTATACTAACTTTCAAACATTCTTGATTTTCTTATATTTTATATATATATTTTATATATGTGTGTGTAATACAATTGTAAGCTCGAAAATTTATTTATTTAATAGATATTCATTCAAGCGTTATGTGGTGTACCGTGAAATTGGACTAATTTAATCTCCCGTATAAAGAAAACGGAAGAGGAAAAGAGGAAGTGTACGCAGCCCTGCATGCGCTCGATCTTATTCGTAAAAAACGATAGTGAGGCTGACAGAGTTCGTTTGGCAACCTGGAGCGAAACGAATGACTGCACGGAGTGGAACGATGTTACGGAAGGACCTCTTTCAAGAAGAAAAGAAAGAGGCGGAAAAACCAGACTATAAAAGAAAAGACGATGTCCCGAAGATGGGGAGAGAAGGGAAGTGCGGAACGAAACGATCTAATGAAGAGTCACCCGACTCGCATCGTACGATCTCTGACCTGAGTATACTAGACGCGGACTTTTGCATTTACTATTTTACTGGTAAACGATAGTACATCTAACAGTCAGCTTTCGGTGAAGATTTTTCCAGTAAGCACGCGAATGCGTATATTAGCAACTAAATCGTTAAATAACTCGCAATTAGTTTTTTGACTGCGCGCGAAATATGTTCCGCTATTTCGCACATTGTACACAGTGCTCTGCGACATTTTTATTTTATTTTTAGAACAAAGGTTTGGCTCAGTCTAGAAATTGTCTGCTTGTTTGTAGAACAGTGCTTTTTAACGTAGAAACATTCTCTGCATCTATTTTAGATATAACGCAGCAGAAAATAAAAGTGCAAAAGTTGAAAATACAAATGCAGTGGATGTTGCGATGCATACATATGTAAACATATATCTTTTCAGATATGTATATATGTATATATTGTTTCTGAGATTCGTACATAACTTCACAGCTGCGAGTGTCCTGTGGTTGTGAAAAGTGGACGCTAGGATAGTACGCAGCAATTTTTAGTTTCAATTATTCCTCTCCATCAGGAAAATTCAAAGCTCCTGTTCGTTAGCTCCCGTTCATTCCTGTTGAAACTGGAATATTGTAATACTTTTTACATAATTTATAAATGTATAAAAACACATGTATAAACTACCCCATTTTTATTAAAAAACTGTTAATGATAGATGTTTCCATAAGTTAAAAATGTTTCTCTTTAATAAAAGAAATTAAATTTTTCGTAAAAATTGCAATTTTTCAAATTTTCATTAAATCATCTTGTTAATTATCTAATGTGTTAATATTTCATTAAAGTAAAATTTACTTGAGATAAAAAGAAAGTTCTGTTGTTTGTGCTTTCATGGCCTTGTTAAAAAAATTAATGCTTCATTTTTTTTAATAAGAAAAAATCAATTTCAAATTCCCTACAAGTTTTATTATTAATAGTCTAAAAAAAGGAAACTAGATATATATGTGTAAAATTGTTATCATTAATACTTGGATTAGTAATTAAATACTTATTGTTAGTTATATGTAATAATTAAATATGAAATAAATAAATTTTATTTCTATTTTAGTCAATGTCAACGCATATACGCGTGCATGAGAAAAGTGTAACGTTGAAATTTTACAAATAGGTATGCAATTGTTTCACATGGCGATTGTCCAGTGCACATTCATTCGCGTACGTATGCGTATGCGTGTGTACATATCACACAGATGGATTGTAGATACTTCTCTTCGCAAAGATCGCTGATCCAACAAAGTTCAATAGAAACCACTCACGAGGAAAGGGTAACGGCGAAAAGGGGGTCGGTGCAAGTGGTTCCGGTCGAAATTGGCGGTTCGACTCGGCCGATCTTGCCAAAGCCCCATTTAATAATCCCGACAGAGAGAACGAACGAGGGAAAGGAGAGAAGGTAGGAGGCAGGTCGGAATATATGGAAACACGGGTAAGTTCAGTTAGCTCACTTTATCCGCTACCAAAGGTACGGAGACTGTAGATCAATAACGCAGTTTGGGGAGATTCGCTGACGACCGTTTCCTGCCGCAACTTATGAAGACGCGAGGAGAGGCGATGCCATCGCAAGGACGAATCGAGGTCGGAAATCATACCGGCAGCAGACGTTGTCGGTCCCGATAAGATGGACGATGTCCGGGAGAAGAATTTCATCGATAACACATTGTTTTCGGAACTGCGATCGAATAGACAGACGAAGCAAATATATTGTTCACCAAAGCGATCCCCTCCAACTGTCATTTCGAGAAAACACGAAAAATTGTTCAAAATCATAGGATTTCTAGGAAATTCCTTTTTTACTTAATGCATAGATTATATTATATTGAATACATCTTTTTGAAACATAGTTGAACAAGTGGCACTTTTACTTCAAATTAGATGGAAATCTATTCCGTCGTTAGATTTTCAAATGTATTTTTACAGGTTAAACTGTTAACATAAAAATTACACGAGTTTCAAATATTTTAAGTAAAATATAGAAAAGTATGTTGTATATTTTCTAATTTATTTTATTTACATTTAAAGTAATAATTACTAAACGAATATATGTTATCAATAGACCTATCTGTTGATAATTCATTAATCGCTTATTCAAATTATAATAAAATCATCTATTTTACATACACACGTATACGTGCAGAATATATATTACCGTGTGGTATAGAATACTAGATTTATTTTACAATAGAACTATGCAACACCATAGAAAGCAGCTGAAAATTATGGGTAGGTACCTATGTAAAGATTATGAAAGCCGTTAATAAATTTGAGCCCAAAAACGTGAGAATAAAGAAATATATGTACCTGTGCTATATACGTGCTTTTTTTATAAATGTTTTCCCAATACATTTTTCATTGAAAATCCCGCTGTTAAGTCAGACGATGAAAGAGATGACTAACAACCTTATGAATCATGATACCATTCGAAGTCACTATTGAAAAAGTATTAATAACATTAGAAGGCTATCCTCTCATTACCGGTAATAAAGGAAACATTCATATGTATATAATATTATCAATAATATAAATCTCGATCTATTAAAGATTATAATTATACTATAAAAAAATATAAGTTTATATATGTCGCGATCGAGTTCTTATATTTTCTTGTAAAATTTAAAATTAAAACTATTATATAATCATTTATATAATTAATATTCGAATATGTCAAAGTTTAGACAAAAATTACTATTCATTGCAGAAAAGTTATGTATGTATACTATTTATAAAAAGAAATTTTCATGTAAAAAATAAATCGTAGATTATTATGAATCATTGATTTAGCGATTCCATTAAACTGCGAAAGAATACAAGATTCATTTACTCTAACATATTAAAATCGATCTTGCATTTGCTTCAAGAGCTTAACTTTGGTATAATTACCAAAGTCTACTTCGAGGCTGCATACGAGAATAGGATTCGCATTTACCTTCAGCAATCCTGGGTTGCTTCACAGGTTCAATGAACGCTGGATCAAATACTAAAGTCACGAAGTCGAAATCTGTTCATTACGCTTTCTCTGCTACCAACTGTGCTCTGTTTCTCTCTGACTATTTAAAGAGCAACGAGGGCGAATATATGTCGCAGGATGAAGCCGAATGATTACTGCACATTAGCGATTATACATCGGAGGAGTGAAAGAGGGGGAGAGAGAGAGAGAGAGAGAGGGAGAGAAAGAGATTCATGTGGGATGACGTTAAGTATGTAACACTCCGAGATCCCGAGATATGCCGCGCGATAGATGCCGCGCATTCTTCTGTTCCCTCTTGTTCACCGTCGCCGCACCAATACCAACCGGTGATTACTCTCGCCAGGGAGCACGTATGCACAGCGCTGCCCGTGTAGGGCAACGACGCGCGATGTAGAGAATACCGGAGAAAATGAGACGAACGGAGGACTATGAGGACAGAATGAAATAGTGGCTGAGAGAGTCGAGAGCGGAATGAGCGTACGCTCGCGATGGCCGGCAGCGGAGGGAAAGCACGGAGTGTGTGTCTGTGTCTGTGTGTAAGAAGGATATTCAGACCTTTAATACACGAGGTCCGGAACGAGTCAGGTGTTGGTTACGAGGTCCTAAAATCTCGAATCCGCTCGGCATCCGAAAACTAATGAAGCATTCAACGTAAGAGCGGACCAAGTCACGTAATTTGTAAAGTTCCTCTTTCTATATTTCATGTTTAGAACGTATTTTATAAATTATGAACCATTCATGTGACAGAACCCTCTGTCAACAAAAATTATATGATTACATACAGAATTGACATTCAAAATATGTATTTTCATTTATATACAAGATAAAAAGGAAAATCCTTGTAATACAAAAATATATAAGTCAAGATACATACATTAAAAATGTGAATATGTGTAAAAAAAAAGTTCATGCTTACGTAAAAAAAAATCCCTTTTGTTCTCTAAACATTACTATTTAATCTTACGATTTACGATCGTAATTTTATCCAATAAATTCGGTTACTACGATGACTAAAAAATTTGTATTGAAAAAGTTATCAGTAATTTCAGGATTATAAAAGATTGAAAGAGATTAATTGAGACCTGAGCTTTTCAGCGAAAAGTGTAGATAAAAAAAAATCATATTAATTGAATGTGAAATCATTTATACGCGACGAGACGAGAAATAATTGTATCAATTTGCAAAGCTTCTTTCCAAAAGAGGGAATAAAAGATGGAGAGAAAGGGGGTAGTATGGTATGATAGAGAAGAGGCAGATGGTGAGAAAATAAAGAGAGTAGAGAGGAGAGTGGCATTGATAGTGGTGTCGAGTTGCGAGCGCGGGGGTGGTAGAGTGCACAAGGAGCGCGCTGACTCGGACTAATAGGCTAACAGGCTAATGTCGGCTCGTTTTGCCCTCTGATCTCCGCTCGAGCGTTCGCAATTATCGGAGTCAACTGGTACGAGTTGACCCACCGGTGGCTTTTTACGGCCATAGCATCCCATTCATGAAATCGTGAGCCGCGTCTACCGCGTCGGAATGCACGCTGGAACGCTGGAACTCTGGAACGCTGGAACGCTGGAACGCGCGCAGGGCAACGCTACATTTTCTACACTCCCGATTCTCACGCGTCCTGCTGCGAATTTTCCGAGACGATATACGTTGCAGAAACCTCCCCAATGGTTTCGTGCATTCCACGATTCCCCAGCCGTGATATTAAACTGAGGGATACAATGAGCCTACGTGCTTCCTACAAAGATTCCTAATTTTACGCGCTCAGGTAACCACTTTTCGACTTTCGACTTTTCGTCGAAATCAATAAGTCGTTACAAGTAAATATAACTATTTTTATAATATATAGTTATTTCTATCTTATAGATAAGTTTTATACGTTTAAATAAAATATTATTTTTTAAATGTAAGATATTCAAGTCAAACTTATGCTAAGCATAGAACAAAAAATATGCTAATTCTAATATGGAACAAGTAAGATATTTTCAATTGAAAATGTATCCAATTTAATGTCGTAAAAAGCATTTAAATAAATATTCACGGGAGAGAGAGAGAGAGAATTAATATTTATTAATAATGCATACACACATAGCTGGCTTCAATCAAACATTGACTAATTAAATATTTATATACTAGACACGTAAAAATCCTATACAGCTTCAATTTGATTGATTCATTAATTGCTTAATTAATTCGAGTTACTTTTCAGTTATATATGTATATCAAAGGGTGCGTATTATATTAGACAACAAAGAAGTGTAATTATCCCGTAGTTAAGTTTCTATCGATTAAAAAGTCAGTGCAATCAAATACGAGCGGCCTTCACCTTTGTCTTCCTAAGTTAAACTTTAGCTGTGTTCAGCCAATTAACTTAGATGTAAGCTACGTATAATAGTAGAAAGCTTACACCATCTAACGTAGTTGTGCAAAAGACTGGAAGGAGCGAACCTTGTGTTGCCCAAACTTCTAGTTACATTCAGAATCACAAGACGGGAAACGTTTCTGTATTCAAATAGCGTCTTACGGTTTATCCACGGAAAAGTTATCGCGAGGTATACGCGCGCGCGCGGGGCTTGAAAAGAGTTTATCGAAAGTCGAAGCAATTTAGAAGGCCGATACACAGGTCGCAACCGATACAGATAAATCTTATTCCTCTGGTCGCCTGCCCTTCCCGTCGAACTTTCTCCCGAGTGATTAATTTAACCGTGTATCGGATTAAACTTTCGCTGCGAACCGTTTTATTATCGTTTCACGGAAAGACCTAAATCGGAAAGATAAAATCGAGGTTACGTTGTCTGTATATCCGCATTTTCTGATAAATACAATAATTCGCATTACAACCTGCATATTACCCTCCAATTTGCGTGACATGGATACTGATAGAAATGTTTTGCAATAGAGACAGCTAATATACGGGATTAGTATGCACGAAATTTAATGATTGAATCGTTTTACGTAAGTAATGTGATAAATTATAATAAAATCCACAATGCTTAAAACAGATGTACTAAGAATAAGAAGAAAAATTAATTTTTTCTTTAAAAATGATCGTTAAAAAATAATCGACTTCTCTTATGAATGCAAATTTGATAACATTCGAAAATTAATTCGGTATTGCGAATTTCGTGCCGATATCTGTTTAATATCAGCGAATCAAGTACTGATCCTTTTAATCTGTTCTTGTCACATATTGATTCGATATAATTTGCTCTTACGTAATTTTCCGCAAATAAAATGTAAAAACACGCGGAGCAAAAAGTTGGTCCTCAGATTTAATTCAAATCATCAAATTTGCATTCACAAGAGTAATCTATGTTTTCAAAGAGAAAAATAAATGAGTTGTTTTTCTTCCCTAGATATGTTATGTTTAAAGTGGTGTATTCTAAAATCTTTCCTTATATTCATAGAACAATTTGACATACTTTCGCCGTAGAATTTTGAGACACTCTGTATATAACGTAAGCAAATGTATGATAATCTCCCCCTAGAGAAAGTTTGCCTTCTTTCCAAACTGCTATCCATCCTGTTTACGCGTTTCACGAACAAATTGCTGCGCTTAGATTAATCTTTATCGGAGCGGAGACTTTATCGGGGTTGAGTGGATTTACCAACACTCAATGCTTAAACAACAATTCTCTGAAACTTGAATATTCGCGAACATCCCATTATGTTGATATTGATTTCTAATTACGTGGCTTCGTCGCTTCGTTTCTACTGTTTGCTAACTCTAGAATGAACCTGCAAATTAAACATTGAGCACTGAAAATCGCAATAAAACACCAACAAAGATTCTTGTTTCAATACAGACATAGCACGCGAAATGTAGATAATAATATACGTACAATAAGCAATTATAGAGAAAGTTTTCCTTTCTTCTCCAAAGTGTTGTTCTTTCTGCTCATGCTATTTCACAAACTGCTATCTGGTAATTCTTTAATAGATATCAGAATAGATACGATAAATATAGATTTAGGTTTTTAAGAGAAGACAATTTTTTATACTGTATAAATTTCTTTCCAAATGAAATAATAGCCTAAAATGTAAATATTCACATGAATATCCCGCAATGTTGACATTAATTTTCTTCTTTACGATTTCCAAATCTTTGTCACTTGTTACCCATAGATTCTGTCGCAAATTAAACATAGACAATTGCAAATAGCGTTGTACTTCTCCCAAGAGATTCTCGCTTTAATCTTTGCTGTTTAGAATCTCGTTACTTTGTTCCCTGCTCACGTTGCGTCCAACCGACCAACCAATTTAAGCAAGCCGATTATCCTTCAGCACATGTACAATCTCTTTCATATAAAGGAGCGCGATCTCATTCGCGGCACTGTTATGGTTGCGTAATGACGGCATGAATTTTCTTCGACAACATTGCGGTTTTCACCGCTTACAATCTCGATGCTTTCAATTCCAGTAAGCACACTGTGTTATTCCAAGATACATTCTCTTTTATAAACGATGGCAAACATAAAGAAAAAAAGATAAATTCTGTTACAAGAGATATTAAGAAAATTGCATTCCAATAAGAAACGCAAGAGATTGAAGATGTCAAAAAAAGATGTTTTAATCAGTTTTGGAAATAGTTCTCTATATACGTGGATAAGAATAATCAAATACTTTTAATCATCGTTTCACTGAAAATGCTATTAAACGGTCTATGTGATACGAGAGAAGAGAATAATTCAATAGCTATTGGGATTATTTAATTTTGTCGTTTACAGAACTTTAACGAAAGTGGCAATCGAAGATGTGTCTGGATGAATGGATGGAACAAAACACTCGAGGGCTTTACGAGGTTGTTATCAACCCATAAACACGCGAATATACCTTTTAGCTCGTTCACTTTGTGTTGTTTCCCTCCACATTTACCTGGCTTACTAAAAAGCACTGGAATAACAATACTCGCCCGGCCGAACGTAATGTAATTTTTCTTTTTACGCAGTACAGTTCCGCTTTACATTGCGCGCTTCATGTTAATTAGAGAATTGTGACTGCAAAGCACGACTTGCTGCTTGTCGCTTGAATTATGTTTTATATACACTCTGCGCTGCGATAAATATGTAAAGAACTTACGCTGCCTCTCTCGCTTGTGTATCTCTCGACGATGTAGATACACAAGCCTATCAAACTAGGTAGAAACGTAAAGTTATGATTATCAACAATATAGTGAAGAGCACTCTAATTCGTTGCACCTTATAAACTTAAACACGCTGCGCTAATATTTACCAATCGTACGATGCAAAATAAATTAGATCTAGAAGAGTTTTAATTTTTCACGACAACTATAGAGCCAGTTGAACTCGTACAAATTAAATCAACGTAATGTAAATTTTTTTCTCAAACTTGTCATTAACGGTTTAATTTCACTTTTTCATTTTCCATTTGGTTACAATAAACGAATTATGATGATTCCCAAAGACGCCAACATCTAATATTTACGTCCATTTTCATTTAAAAGAATCACCGCTCGTTGCGCTCTTATCATACGCTCGTAAATTTCTGAGAAAAGATCGGTCTCGTCGGCAAATCGCTATCCTCCCTGCGCTCCAATTTTGTAAGATGGTCGTCGCATCGGGAATGAAAAGATCTTGTCAAGAGAAGAAGCCAAGTGGTTACCAACAAGACGACAAAGCACTCGAGTATTCTGTGAGGCTGATACCAGCAACTATGTAGATGCGTGTCAACCAATCTTTTTAACGTTACATCTTTTGGATACTTAAAAATGTTCTATTACTCTCCTGAATACAATTCGCAACTTCAACTTTGATTACGATATAAAAGATATAAAAAAAACCCCTTTTTTCTTCAACAGATTTTTTATTTTATATAGACTTGGCGACGAAATTTCATTACCGTAAGATCAACAATTTTTTGAACCAAATATAATTACAATTTCAAATAAATTTTGTGTGTGTGTGTGTGTGTGTTAAAATAAAATTAAATCTATTTAACTTAAAATCCTTTAATTTTAGTGCTATATTACTATTGGACAAATCATAGAGATCATAATATTCGTAATGTGCAAGTTCAATTCTAATAAAGATAGTCTTTCTCAGAGTTTACTCAATTTAATTAATTCTATATTTATCATGTGAAAACTTATAGTTGATGGCAAAATCACATTAAATTGTTCCACTCATATACTATATATCTAATTAATCTTTCATGTATGTTACATTATCTCAATCACTGTGTTATTATAACATAATAAATCCAAAGTTTATTCCAAAGTTCGTATCTATTTGTCCATGTTTTACTTTATCAAAATATGTATATACGGAAGTTTAAGTTCAACACAAGTTTAAGTTCGATAATAAATGGCTCTACTGCTATCTTGTATTAAAATATAAATCGATGAGATAGAAACCACGCGAGACAAAATTTTTATTCTTTCATCATAGCTAAGAGAGTTTTGAATAAATTTAACTTGTACGATAAATAGTTTATTTCTTCTGTTGTTTCTTCTTATCTGTGCTTTTAACATACGCTTCAAAGAAAAAAGGAACAATGCTTTATCTCTGAGATATCTTGTACAACAAAGAATTCTCCAGGTAATACATTCGATAACGTTTTTCGAAATTTGATAACATTAAATAATTCTATCGGTGTGATCCCCGTGCAATTTTTCTCTCATATGTCGCATGGGAAAAATTTGCGTATAAAAATGGTTACGACAGTCGTTTTACGAACGGCGAGGGAAAACTTACGTTTGCTGTTGTATCACAAAAGGCTGAATTTTAAAATGGTATAAGTCACGAATATCTTTGTTTATTACGATCATCCGTCACGGGAAATGAATTCAGTACGAACGTTTCTACATTCTAATTCGTTAGTCGCATCGCGTAGGCACGTAACAAAGACGGTAAATTCACGCATATTCGCCAATGTGAAGAAGTCTTACCGAGAGAAGAGACCTACCTCATCTCGTTTCCCGAGTCCCGAAGCTCCGAGCGCGTTCAACCGTAGATCGAACTGCGTTATAGAAACGACAACGTAAGGTCGTCGTCGTAAGCGAGAAGAAGTCGCAGGGGAAGTGCACGATGAGAGAGCGAGCTAAGAAGAAGCGCCGCGCCGTCGCTATAAGGAACGATAGAGCGAAGAAGATAGGGCGCGATAGGGAGAGAAAGGACGCAGGGCGGGGGAAGGGGCGGAAGGTGCTAGGGGAGTAGGTTCGGCGTTGAATTATGCTGCGTATGCAAAGTGCCAGCTATCTCGGGACGATAAGGGAGACACGCGAGTCGCGCATATCTTGGTGGAAATAAGCAACGACACTTTGCGGCGCGCGTAGGAAAGGAGGAACGTAGGTAACGGTCTCGCGCGTCCGCGCGGCGTAACAGGGCCGCCGCTCCGCGGATATTTGCATAATATTTATGCAACCTCGCCGCGCGCGCCGCCCTGCCCATGCCGTACCAACCTGCTTCTGTTTCCCGCAAGTTCGCAAGCTTGCAAGCTGCAAGAAAAGAAAAAGAAAGAAAAAGTGAAGAGGGAGAAAGGGGGATCTTTCGCGCGCGGTATCCGGCAATCCACTTCACGCTCGCGAATCCACTTCGCACTTCGGAGCGGAACTTTGCGGTACGCCGCGAGCGTGAGATACATCAGCTCCGGAATCACGACTTTGTATTTGCGATCGATACCCGAGATAAGCGACATATAGCACGGAGGAACGAGGAAGGGTGGAGGAACAGGAGGAGACAAATGAGCGAGTTGGCAACGCGTTGCGGGCCGCGGGCGGGGGCTGCTCTGCTCTGACTCTGACTCTGGTCGGTGACTCCGAGATTGCGAATTCGAGCTTTGGCATCGAATTCAATTTTGCTGCGTACAACCGCGGGCTGCGCATTAACCAAGTAATATTCTATAGATTAGCATGACCGCAACGGGAGTAATTACTTGAACAGTTGGCAATGATTCCCTTTGGCTTTTCAGAGGAATTAAGGCGCATAGACCAGCAATGTGCGATTGATGAAGATTATACCGTCTATTTGTCTTCGTCAAGTTCTCCATATAATGTGTACGATGAGTATAAAACAAGTAATTGTATAGTCTGTCTTTTTTTGAGTCTTAAGATTTTGTACAAAAAATCATAATGTGCATTGTTCTTTGATGTACAAATGAAATGTATTTTTTGATAAAAACAGTATCGCATTAGCAGGAACAATACTGCAATAATATTTTATTGCGTACAAGATTATTTAGAATAAATCGGAATGTGTGCGTATAAACCTTTTTTTAATCATCGTATAACATATACAGAAATATTCTAAAATAAGTCACTAGCATATCCTTTCATTAACAATCTTTCACTTCTTTTCAAAATCATCCAGTATGATTTCATCTCGCATACGTATCGTATATTCGTGTTTGCCAATTTTCGATGGCGTGTTTGAAAATTCGCTGATATATGGAAAAAAGAGATTTCTTTTTACACGTTTTACATTTATCAGCAACGCTGTTTTATTTTGACCTCGAACTATCTCTGTGCAAACCTTTAATAAAATCAACAATTGTTCATATGTGAAATATTTGATTAACACTAAAACCGCCGATGGTATCCCGCCAGAACTACGGGAGGTGTCAATTTGGTAATTTCCTATCCTTGTTTACGACCAATAAAAAGTTATTTCGATATTATTTTTATCGTTAAAATTATTTGTATTATATTAACATGTTTTCGTCATTCTGCACTGCACATCTAATGCAAAAAAAATTTTGTTTAAATTAGTAAAACCAAAATGGCACCTGCAGTTCTAGTGTAAAAAAGTAATGATTGATATATGTATATTGTGACTTATATCAACACGAGTGTTCAATAAAAAACATGTAGTATGTGACAATTTAAATCTAGCGATATTTCTATAAAAACATTCTAATGAGAACGATACGGAAGAGTTAAAAGTATTCATTTCGCACGGAAAATTTAATCATCCTTGAACTAATGCAACGTAATGTAACTAGTAAACTTCTGGGAAATTGTATAAGTTAAGAAAGTGTATCAAATTAATTGGAGAGAAAGAGCTAACACGATTAATTAAATTCTGATCTTTTATCTTCAAATCTCTTAATTGCCATATCTATAAATAAAATGAGAAGGATAAGTAAGAAACAGATATATTTGATTAAAAATATAGATATTAGAGAATAGCTTTCAAAATATATGAAATATTATTGAAAGTAACAAAGAATTAAAAATTAAAATTAAAACAGAGAGAGAGAGAGAGAGAGAGAGAGAGAGAGAGAGAGAGAAGAGAAAGAGGGCCATATTGCCACACATTGTCCATTATATCTCCGAGAGCATAATATGATATATTAGATTTCGGAAAGTTTACTCATTAACGCGATGCGTCAGAAAACATTGTATTTTATGAAGCAGCGGAAGAAGAGGTACAGTTGATGGAAACGTAACTATGGGATTTGTACTGCAAAATATCATGTAAAATCAAGCAATGCGGCAGAAATACTATGTGCGTTCGAACGTTTCGTGTTTCTCGCGAGATAATTAAAACCATCTCACGTATACATGTCATTCATGGTGGTAAATTATACCGAGAATAGATCGATCTTAATTACCACGACAACTAGCTATTTTTGCAGTAGATCATTACTACCGCATCGTCTTATGACGCACGCCACAGAAATGTCATTGTCAAAAGATCTGATTTGGTTCATAAATTAGACGATATTTTTAGATTTCATTAATTATGGCAGCTTTCTATTATTTAAAAACATATATACACATATAAAGCAAAAAATCCAGAGCTTATAATTGTAGATGCTAACGCGATACAGAGAATAGGAATGCTATGTCAAAGCATGAGAAGATATAGATTTTTTCAATAATAATGTCAAACACGAGAGAGAACCGTCTTTATGTGCCGTGACAAAGATGCGGTGTTAATTTAAAACTACTATAAAGGTATTCGCAGAAAATATCCAAGGTTATCGAAGTTACATCTTCTGCGCGTGTGTCACGCTACATGAGACATAGGAGAAAACTGCTAAATGCCTAAAATGACGTCATCTACATGCCCGTCCCAATGTACCTCCTCTGATGAATGAATACGCGAATACATGCCAAGCAAAACTTCCTGGTCTTCCTAGCCTTGTCGCTGGTATTAACGGAGGCTATGTCGGATCCTTGAGCAATTTAATGCCTATCCACGACACAGAAGAATTTCGTGATGAAGGCGAATATTATTAAAGTGACTCGGCACGATGAGACAAAAGCGGAAATGCTTAGAAATTTAACATATATCAGATGACATGATTCTGTCCTGACAAATGGAACGAAACCAACGCAATAAATAAAATTGCTTTTATTAATAAATATTAATTTGTACGCGCATTATTGCATTTTCAGATATGTGTGCGATCATGTGAAATGAAATAATAATAGTCCGATGATGATATCAGTTCATTTTCACGCAAATACGCACAGTCCGGTTTATAATCAACTTATCGAACATAAGCTTTTGAAATTTTATCTATCAAATTATTTTATTGTTTGTGTAAAACGTTAAAGTAAAAATATACGTTATACGTAATAAATAATAATATTTTGGTTATACAAGTAAGGAAATGTAATTAGCATAGCGCTTTAAAAAATGTTAAGTATATTTCTTTCCTCCAATGGCGAGGAACTCTACTTATGGTATTAGTAACGAAAAAATAATGAACATTGAAAATGAATCTACGAGATATTTACGAATAGTGATACATATTGTACTGGTTTTTTGAGAGAGAGAGAGAGAGAGAGAGAGAAAAGAAAAAAAATTCATATCAAATTAATATTTATTTAACGCGCTCGTTAAAGGATTAGCGTGAACGAGGCTTTATAACTCGGGTCGCTACGCATCGCACCGCGGTGGTACAGGAGGAATATATGTATGCCTTCGGAGCTGCGGACAAGTTGCAGCAGCAAGTGCAACCTGCTGCGTCGGGCTAGATGATTTACAACGACGACCGACTGGTGGCCACGACCGGAAGAGAAGCGCGGACCGCGAGAGCAATGCACCTCCCTGGCTCTCGAACCGCGTTGCGTCGCGCTACGCCGCGATGCGCCACCTTGTACTTGTACCGCTCGCACTCGCTCGCGTAAGTGCACGAGACGTACAATAGGAGGAAACGCCGCAAGCCGAGGAGCAAATTAG
>NW_017300076.1:114407-123131 GCF_001594075.2 Trachymyrmex cornetzi | reverse complement strand
ATATTTGCACGTGTTTGAAACTTGACTTTCGGTTTGCTAATTTGTGTTTCTTCTTTATCATAAATACAATTAAATTTTTGTCCAGAAGAATGTAGCCTTATTTAATTGCAATTTAATTCACAACTTATATTCGTGTAATTTATTATATCTTGCAACTTCCTGAGTCAAATTATTCAAATTACTAATTCGTTCTTCTACGCGCGCATAAAAAGTAAAATTATTATTGCACGTATATAAATGTATATATAATTGATAGCAATTATTTTTACTATTCACAGACACTCTGCATGATTACGACCAATTTCTGTTATACATTTATGTCGAATATTAATTGGAAGAGATTCAGCTATCTAAAGTTCTTCATTTTTTTTTATAATAATATATATTTCCTATAAATTAAAGCTTAAAATCCTTTAGCTGTAGCATATTTTTATTTACATTCTCTTTTATTATATATATGCAGTAACACTGCATCAATATTTATGAATAAAAATATTACATATTATAATTTGTAATCCTTGTCATTATTTTTTGTTTAATTAGATGATAAAAGCAACAAGAATAAAATACTAATAAATATTTATTATAACTTAATAATTTCATATTGTTTTATTTTTCCAAACATAAGCTATAAAAAATTCTACTAATAAAATTTGTTAATTATGTAATGTAAAAGATGTGAATGTAAATTTTCTTAATTATCAAATTTCACGCGATTAGTACAAAAAAATCAAAGTCAGCGAATTCTTCCGTTGTAAGACATGGATGATGGATTTATTTACTCTGGAAAAAGGCTTGCAAGAAAAATGAATTTTCTTGTGCAAGAAGTCATATCTTCGAGAAAGTAACATTCTGGACGGAAGCGTTTACCGACATTTACATAAGATTAATGATGTTTGGCGTTATATACAAAATATTAAAATATAGAGTACTGAAGTGATAGAGTTCTTGTCGCAAAATTAAATCAATACAACGTACATCTAGCACACTTGTTCAATTGGTCTTATATAGTTTCGTGCTATACTATTATAACAACGTTATAATAATTTTGTGCTTATATTTAAAGACATTTCAATATTTAAACACACATTAAAAACACAGATAAAAAATGTAAAAAATTACATAAATATATATGCAATATATATTTATAAATTTAATAAGTATAATAAAATTAATATATTATATACGTTATAATTATACTACTCTTTTTATCATAAGCACACACATTAGAATATTATTTAATTAACGTGAGAGAAACATATTCTCGTATGTTAACAACAGGTGCAGCCATATAGCAATATTGGTTTATAGATATCAGTTTTATGTCTTTGTGATAGCAAATCGATACTACTTCCGCGCAGTTACGTTCCAAATGAATATAATATCAATATCGGCAATTATATAGTCATCAAGTGCGTAGATTATGGTCAGCTTAAGGGGTTAACGGAAATTGCTTGGCTCTTTTTCCGTGGACTGATTTTATCTCATCGTCTCACAGCGCGACCGGATAAACCGGATTGAGCCTTCGATGTCGACGCGTCCGGCGCGATACAACTCAACGCCGCGGCCGAGTCGAACCGAGTCAAGTCGCACCGTATCGTAGCGGTTGAAATCGGTTTAGCGTTGTAGACGGGAAAACAAGCGTCCTCGATTCGACGGATTCTTCTTCCGCCGCTATAGCAATTTCCGGCTTGCCGTCGTTCGCCTACCATCAGCAAAACGAGCGAACACTCAGCGAGTTACACGGAGTGTCTCGTAAATCGTGTCATAAATGACGGACAGATGATTGCTCGTATAATAAAAAAGCGAACAGAATGTTACTTATTGTGTGTTAGTAAAATCGTATAATATTAGAATTTCTTTATTACATGTATATAGATCTGTTGCAATATACCGATATCGATCATTAATTTCCATCCTCTTTTATAAATTAACAAAATATAAAAAAGTAAATAACTGATATAATAATCCTCCGATATCGAAAGAACTTGCGACAGCATTTCACAGTTCATTATTATGAATAAAAACTGTATATGAGAAATTAATTATTACATGATATGTCAATGTATGTATATTATATTATAATCAAAGAAATACGCGGAATGACTTCTTATTTTAAAAGCAATTTCCTGCGAGAATTACATAATCAGAAAAGTTTGTTCCATCGTATTACTTATTTTTCTACAAAGAGTTATCCCCTCGCAGATGCGTGTCAGCTGTACCACGACTTACCAGATATTTCTAGGTAGATGTGTACGGTTACGTATACGCGACTATAGTATCCGTATGGAGATAAAAGACAGACCGTACATTCGTACATTCGTTCGTCGTACCGTGTTACGCTGCGCACCGCGACAAATGTAACGCAAATTGTGGTACATTAGTGTAAATGAATGCGGACGAGTCGGCGGTATGCAAAGTGAGCTGCCTACCCGGACTATATATATATATATATGTATATATACATATATATATATGTATATACATAAATGGATAGGTATACATATGTATGTATGTGTGCTCTTACTTTATATTTTGTGTATTATATACATCTAAAATATAGACGCATATATCAAGCATACATACATATATATATATATATATATATGTACATGTGTGTATGCAGTATATATGCCTATGTACTCGCGTTCTCGCGCGGTAATATAAAATTGAATTCGGTGGATACGTATCCCTAGAACTCACGATGAGAGATAGGGAGAGAACGAAGATGAGAAACGCGAAGGAAAAAAAAAGGACTCAAGCGGAAAACGTTTTTCTTCCGCCTTGATGCCGCGAGTGGCCGTTTCGCGGCGAAGCGATTTATCAAAAATTGTTTCTAGTCCGAGCGTTTCATTTCCGGGATAGGTCACGCGTGAAAGTTTACCGAGTTCGCGATGGCGGGCGATCCGTTGATTCGCATTAAAAGTTGAGTCCGCTACTTCATCCTCCTTACTTTTCTCATTTTTTCCTTCCCTTGTAAAATTTATTTTAGACGATACCGGTGATTCGCGACGGTTGTTGCGTCACAACGCCGGTTAGTTAGCTTCGTTGTTTGATTTTTTTCTACTCCGTGTCGTTCGTCTTCATCGCAACAACGACAATCGCCGTTAACATTTCCATAACGGTTGTCTGAGTTGTCTCCTTACGCGAGAATAGTCTTTTTGATTAAGCGCAATATTTCCCGGTTCTTTCACGCCATATGAAATGATCTCCCTCATTAAATTCTGCACAGTATCTCCGCTGGTACTTCATTTCGATTATTACGCTATTATCACGAAAAAAAAGCCCTCGCCCCTTCGCGGTATCCTCTTATATTCCGTTTCCTCCGGTTCTCTTACCATGAGATTACATTCCCAAGCGTATTTAACTTTGTCCCGCCTCAGACCTCTTTCCATTTTGTCCGCGACGGAAAACACGACAGAGAAAACACACGGAGGCAAACTCTCGAGAGTTTCGTTCATTTGTTCATTTCGTCGACATTCGTATGTATTCTGGCGATCTGTTGTGTATAATATATCGTTTCAAGTTATCAATATTATTTCGTTAAAAAAAAAATACTTTTTACGTCAGACTGAGAGAGAAAGATATATTTTATATTTTCATAGAAAACAAATTTTTCTTCCTTTCTCATTCCTCCTTTTTATTTATTATGTTATTAATATATAACAATTTTCCGTTTTGACGATAGTACGAGATTCTAGGATAATAGCCAATGTGCCATTTGAATAAATGGCTATTAAATAAACCGTTGATAATTAGACGTCTCTTTTGCCTTTTTAAGCTTTTGCATATTTAAATTAATTATGTAATATATATAAACATACACGTATATATATATATATATTTATATATATATATATATATTCTTTAGAATAACCACATACATATGAATATTATACATCAAATACAACAATCACAAGAACGCCATCACTTTAATCAAAGTTAAATGTTTCAAATAATACGATATAAATTCTTTATTAAATAAATTTATTTCAGATATGATTAAAACTGAATATTATTTGAAATCATCAGCGTTCTCTGTCGTATTTAATTATGTAATGCCAATTATATATATATTCCTACAATCCATTTAATACATGGATAAAATGATAGATCTTTTAAAGATTCTATCTTTTATCTCTCATATTTCCAGAATCGGGTACCTATTCACCTTTGCATTTCAGCCATTTGTAAATTTGCACACGATAGACGTATAGATTCTAGCGACGCGACGCGACGTATAGAAAAAGCGATCGTTCACGAAACGAGCTTTATCCCTCGGGATATTCAGATAAGCAATACTTTGCATGATTCCAGTAAGAGCGATCTATAATCCGGGGTGAAAGGCGGTCTCCTGCCTCGGAAGAACAGTGAAGTGATCGAAATTAAACCGGTCACGTGGAAAGAAGCGCCGTCTCCAAGGCTCAAAAGGCGAAGAAGAGGAGAAAAACGTCGACACGTCGAGCATAGGACAATCGATACTCGGCCGCGTTTCGACGTCGCCGCGCGTCAGCACGGCTCTCGTCGAATCCTCGACTTTCTTCCCTACACATCCTTCTTCTTCTCTCCTTTTTCTCCTCGTTCCCTTTTCACCTTCACCGCCTAGCCTCCTCCTCTTCTCTTATTATTCCATTTCATTCCAGTCCACGTCGTAGTTGCTCTCGTAATGTCGGGGGCTCCTTCTCACGTGCCTTACGTACATACGTACGTACGTACGTACGTACACTGCGTAAGTAAGAAGTTTCCACGTGTATAAACCAACGATCTTATAAATACGACGATCGTAAAGTCGGTGCCGACGAAAGTGACGCGGAACGGTGGAACGGCGCGGCGGCTCATAAACTTTCCGCGCTCGCAATCGCACGCCAGCGAAATATGAGAATACCGACGCCGACGGCCTGGTTATACATATACCTCTCCAAAACGCTTCGGCGGAGAAATATATATATATATATATATATATATGTATGTATTTTTTTTAATACATATCCGTACATACATATACTTAAATCGGAGTAATATCACGAAAAGCATTTGTTAATATTAAATCCAATTGCATATCGTTTAGCTCTTAAAATCTAAATTTATAGTATACAACATATTTGCAATATTTTTGCAAAATTAATCCAGTGATGACGCTGGAATGCAAATAACAAAATCGTAATAATTGTAAAAGAGGAAAAGAGGAAAAGAGGAAAACAGAAAGGAGTGTTTCTTCAAACTCGCGTGCATTACCATTTGCGGCCCTGTATTGTATTACTAATGATTTCGACTTCTCAAATATCCTACGATAAAAGCGTTATACATATACTGGACTTCATGTTGCTGGATACTAAAAGCTAAAAGCAAGCTTTACAAAAAAGATTAAGGAGTAACAAAAAATAATGTGTGTGCACGATACAATCCACACACTGACTCTTTGTTCAAGCACAATATTTCACTTCTATACATACGTATTTTAACACGATTCTGGAGAGTTTCGCGTATAGTTGTACTGAAAATATTTACATTAACGAGACATAATCTTTTTGTAAAGTTATATAACGATTATACCCTCCACGAACATATATTAACAAATCAGAATACTGTCCTTTCAATGTATGCAATGTAGTTACATCACAAGCAATCAAAACTTGAACTATACCTCAGAGAACTTATATCAATTCTTGACTGCTAAGATATTGCTGTTACAAAGTTATTGTAGAACGCATTACCTCAACTCTAGCATAAACGTGTTAAGACGTGTTAAACGGCTTTCGATCTTATGAAAATTAGTGTAAATTAACAGAAATAAAGATGTTAGTAAAAAAAAAAACAAAACACTTATTTTAGCAAAATTATAACAAACAAAATGATTTTTTTTTTTCTAAAAAAGTTTCCATTTAAGAGACAAGTGGAAAAATATTCTCCACTATAACGTTCTTTTCCATCCTTTTTATTTTGTATTTCTCTGGTAAAAAAAAGAGAAATAAAAATTTATGAAAATACTTTTTTCAAAAAAAATATTGCATAAAAAAATACCTATAAATATCCAAAATATCTGTTTTAAAGATAGTTTGAGAGAAAGCTGGTTCGCGGCTACTAGACAATATATGCACCTGCAATATAAATAAAACACGTACACATACATACTCAAACACATGTAGTGGCGTTAGTCTGATGTTTAAAGATGCGGGTGTTTCCTTCCCCCGCGAGTTTTAAAAAGGGACTCTCTCACGGGGCGCCGGCACGTTACCCGGCTGTAATCTCGTAATTGCCATCCCACGTCGGGCGAAAAACGGGAAGTAGTATGCACGGGTAATACGGAGAACTGCTTTGCGGAAGGAGGGAGAGAGAGAGAGAGAGAGAGAGAGAGAGAGAGAGAGAGAGAGAGAGAAGCAACCTCTTGCCCTAGGAAGCAGCGGCAAAGGTGTTACTCGCTGGCTCGTCATGGTGCACGATTACGCTCGTTGTCGTTCCTCGCATAGCGGAGTCAGCGGAGACTACGCCCGACACTCCCAACGCACACAGCTAGATGTAAGTAAGCTCATTAGAAACGCAACCCGCATTTGCCATTTTCCACGAGCAACGTTATCTCGAAATATTTTCGTGCGCTCTTATACGCTACCTAAACCACCTGATTTCTGCAGTTCACAAAAGATATTACAAAAGATGTAACGCAGCCTACCGTATTATTTTTTCATCATCAATTTTTTCAAGATTATTCCTATTAAATTACAAAATTTGCAACAGAGACATTAAGAACAACTCTACAAAAAGAAAAAAAAATCCATATAACACAATATCGATTTAATTAAAATAATTTTAAAATATTTATACGTTTTTTCCTAAATCTTCATAATGATAATTAATAAATAATGGACAGTAAGATTATATTCAAACGAAATACTTTATACAGAATTACGTCCAAAAAAGTACAAAAAGCTTATCTAAAATATAACATCTCATTTTATACTGGATTAAAAACCCGAGTGCGCAAACGAACACGAGCTATATTGTATATACGTATATGTACGTGGCAGTCCTTATCGAAAAAAGTGTCGCTTCTTTGCACGGGATTGTGTGGACGTATATCTGGCTGGAATATGAGCCGAACACAAGCGGACTGGCTGCTTTTCACTTTGAATTCTCATCCCCTTCTTTAACCCAGTAATTTTAATATTGCACGTACCTAGCGTTGATTCCACGCCGAAAATGCAAACGAGTTGTCCTGCAAAATGCGGATTGCCACCACAAACTGAAAATCTTGCCGCAAGAAGTAAGCATTTCATTATTGCGGGAGAAACGAGAAATATGTAAAAAAAACCGAGAGTTGTAAAAAATTCTAGTCATTACAAAATTTATTTCCTGCACGGCGCAGGACTTTAACAATTGTAAATAAAATAAAATTAAAGTTTAAAAAACCTAATATAAGTTAAAGTAAACAAAGATTGCAAGATTTTATTTCCAAATTCCTAAAGTAAATTTTTACACACGCGCACACGAATGTTAAAATATTTTCGCATTTACAAAACAAACACGTAACATTTATAGAAAATTACTGCGATAGCAGATCAATAAACATGCCGTACAATTGTAAGCAAGGCGAGATCAGGTAACGATATTTTCATTTAAATTTGGATTATAATACATTCATATATTTAGCTGTAATTTTAAATGCAAATGGAATATATTTTTTATACAATATTAAAAAATGTATGATTTATTATTTTCTCTCTTTTTTACCAAATCTACTTCAATCTCCGCTTAAAATTATTATATAAAAAATATTGTGCGCCACAAAATATCGTTCTTTTGTAACAAAAAAATACCAGAAATATCACAAACAGCAACGTAATCCGAATCCCAAGTGTACACATAGTAACGGAAATAGTTATTGAAATGCAAATATTTATTGAAATGTATTTTTCAATGTATAAGTTAATAAGTTTCATACTTGCTTTGTACCACATGTAGCTAATATTCGCGTTAGGTATTAGATACATAATATTTAAACGCTGCAGCATTTTTTCAGTTTTAAAACAAATGGAATATTTTTTTTTAAATATAAAATTATATTTTTGAAAAATACTGAAGAAAAGGAATAAAAGACAAAAAGAATGTAAAATTAATAGAGTTCAGAAAGAAGAAATTATATTTCTGTTTACGTATACAATATACATGTATTTATTTATTGTATACATATATATGCTTATAAGTATACAAGTCCAAAATCTTAATTGGTGTTGTATTTTTATCAAAGAGAAACTTTTAACGAATTCTCCTGCTTATTCACTCTAAATAGTTTTTAACATTAACTGTTTAAAAAAATACATGTGAAAAAAGATCTAAGAAAAAATTACAACATCCATATTAATGATTACTTACTAATTCAATCAACCAAAATTAATCAATATTAATTAATATTTATTTTATATAATATAACGCAGCCGTATATACATTTAAAGCAACTTTGTCTTTTTAAAATTTAGATGTGCAGGGAAATTCGACATAAATTTTGTTTGTATTAATTACTGAGCTCTATATGGGCAGTATTCTAAAATCTGCAGGTTTGAAATGGTCACTCAACGCTATATCTCGATACGAATTGCGAAAATTATAAATTACAGTGAAAAGCGTTCTGTCCTAGAAAGCCTAATATCCACTTATCGCCGCTCACCATTACGCTCGTTGTCATATCCGGTATCAATGATGCGCCGACGCGCCGACGCCGACGCGGCGCGG
>NW_017300076.1:84598-114350 GCF_001594075.2 Trachymyrmex cornetzi | reverse complement strand
ATATATATATATATATATGTATTCTGTTGAAGCTGTTAAAAATTCTATAACGTTTAGCATACGTATATACACAAGCTTTCGTATATATTTAGCCGTCAGTGTTCCAATTTTCGGCTGCCGCTATCTATCGTTCGCAAGCCACCTATCCCTTTGTCATCGACTCTTTTATTAAATTTGAAGCCGTCCGACATGTTAACATTTATTTATGGGCTAACGGATGCCGATAAACATGGAAATTAATGATCGCGCGATGACAAGCTTTTGATACTGGGAAAATTTTTGCATAATCATTTAACGCACCGTTCAATTCATTTCGTGATAAATGAAAAAGATAATAATCACGTCGCGATTTCAAACTTTTATTGTGTCGTTAATATATGTTGGCAATTTCAAAAGCTATTAACGACATATTTTATATATTAGGCCGACAATAACTCATATCTTGGTTGAAATAAAATTTTCCTTTTTATTCGTGTTATAAAAATCCTTGTTATACTCCGTTCGAAGTTGCATTGTTATTGTGACGAAAAATAGGGAATATTTTTCTAATTAATTTGTTTACCGAGCGCACCGTTTTACCTACACGCTCCATTATTAGTTTAATATTTCGCAAAATAATACAGCCAGAGATTTTATTCGTCGGAGAGAATTAAATAATACGGATATAAAATGTGTACGAGTGTTATACCGTCGTATAACGCGGGCGTTCGCGTAACATCAGCGTGCGGCAGCGAGCCATAACTCATGAAACGACTATCGGTCGGTTTCCAGGGAACCGTAGATCACCGGCATCGAGTTAAAATTCAACGACGCGACGCGGAGGGATGTGAAATTTTCGCGCGCGACAATTTTACACCGGCGAAAAATGAACGAAACGGATTCGTCCATCGCATCGTCCCGTTACTCCCGTTCGATACGGTACGGTACGCGGTATACTCTGACCAAGACAACATGCATGACTCTCGTGTGTGCACGAGAATAAATCAGTTATTTCCCTCGTCTCCTCGAACGCGACGGCGGCGGCGCGACGTTCTTTTCGTTGCACTGAGAAAAACGAACCTAATATCACACGAAGGCGTTTATATAATCTGGAAAATTCATGGGTATCGCTCGTTATCGACGTACATTTCGAAAGAGCCCTTCTATCTATCCAAAGCTTTACATAGGCACATATGTACATACGTGCCTGATGGGTATGTGTACATATACGCCGCCGGTGTACTGCGTTTGTCTCGTTTATCTCTTTTATTTCATATTGGTATATCTCGGGAAAGCGATGTCCCGCGGCTATATCGTCGTTCGCAAGTACCAGGGCGTGCAGCATCTGCAATTTTCTATACGACGACGACGACGTACACACCTGCACATTTTTCTCCGCGGCAATGTTGCGTGCGCTCGTGCGCGTGCGCTTTACTCAGCTTCGTCTCTTTTCGATATCGGATGTTTATATGTGACAGCGGGCCGAATTAAACGTTCAAGCGTCGCTGCACATTCTCTTACGTGGTATATTCATTTCTTTGTTTCAATATCAGATACCGGTAGGATTGGCTAAATTGAACGAGTAAGCGGCCCCAATTATGTTTCTAAATGTAGTTTCTTTTTTAACTGTTCCTGCACGTATCCTTTATATAGACACTTGCGTCAAATTTGCTGACATATTTTTCATATTTGCAAATTCCTTAATTAACTTAAAAGTTCAATCTTTTTTTAGATTAGATAAAAGACAAACAAAATTATCGAATATTAGTTTCCAATTTTGTGGTACAGGTTGATATACACATTTAGATATCTTCTAGTATATCAATCTGTACATTACAAACGTGTGTTCGATTAAAATTTAGATAAATAATTTATTATCAATTTCCATTCCTAAAGTTAAAATAGATTCGATATCCAAACTTTATTCTTTAACGTTAGGAGAGCTCTTTTTTTGTCCTTTAATCCTTAACAATTTCGATATAACTGACGATCGGCAATACTATCAATAAAAATCGATTTGTCTTAGAAATCCATAGATAAAAAGTTGGTTCACCTTAGATGTCTGAAATATAGCTTGTGTAATTGTCACTTATCTCCTCATTTGTAAATTCTATCACGGAGGCGAAATTGCACGTGGGAGGAAAGGGAACAAAACAGAGTAATTACCGACGTTACCCCCATCTCGTTTCAGGACACACGGGATTAACTGCGGATATATACCATACACGCAAATATTCCGAGCATTCGCGGCTATCTGCGCCATTTCCCTCTCTCCGTATCATTCGAATGAAATGTCCATGCGATATCGGTCAGCTTGTGGATTTATCACCGCTTAAATGCTTATCGATAGTTAGCTTTTGTTTTGCACGCTTGAAAACTTGCTATTGGCGCGATGCTACGACAATCTGACACAACGAATTAACGAATTGACATCTCTCAACGATGTATCGTATGTAGGTGACTAAACTTACAATGTCTCGTTTATCCGATTTATTTGAGATATCTGCACACACATGTATACCTATACCATAGATCGATCTTCGTGCGTCTTTACTCATAACTGTATACGAACAGCAACAACCGCAAACGATTCGAACGTTATGTATCCGTTTGCTTTTCTTGCGAAACAGCTTCGTGAACGAACGACGGATTACGCACCTGCAACCGTGTACCTATATACCGTGTACCTGATACAGCCGAAGTTGTATGACTTTGATAAACATGTTATAACGGCAGCCAAGTGTACATATCGCGTTTTCGCTATAGTCCCATTTCATCGATCCTTTGTAATTCTTCGAAAATTTGGTTTTTTTTTTTTTCAAACATTTAATCTTTCAACAAACTAAAATGTTAAAAATTTGTTTTCATCAGGTCTTAAATATAGCACACATTTTTAAAAAATTTAGGTTTCAGATTAAGCCTTTGGAAGTTATGTTGCATAACAATACTATCCAGAATACAAAAGTTTGCGGTGATAAATATTTTATATGGAAGATAAATACAGAAAAATTGAAAACTAGTTTTTTATAGTCTTTTAGGTATATGTATATTATGTATTACATACACATGTATCAGTTAAAATGTCGTACTTTTTTTTTAATCCATTCTCTAAATTATATTTCTTCAGACCGAAGACCTTTCAATTACGTAAGCAATAATGTTTATATTGTGCAGTTTCCTTAAAATTACCAGACACGTACAATGTAAAATTTATAATACCGACGGAATACCGGTCGGTGGTATTTTCCTTAAGAAAATGACGGAAACGTATTCATAAAAAAATACGGAAACACGTTGCCTAACGCAGGATAAAAACTATCGAATCGTTAATTTCACCTTCGCTTGTGCCGGCACGAGAGCGTGCTTCCTTATGTATGCGGGTACTTTCTCCGCTCAATTTATACTCTCGATGTATACCCCTCGCCTTATATCACTATGCGAGCAATTTCCTAACGTTATCGACCACCGAACTGCGAATGTCAGACTTGGTACTAAATATATCCAGCTGTTATTAATTACGGTCTTCACAGAATCCGTAACCAGTCCACCTGGTTTATCGCAATACAGAATCGCCTCCAATAGCAAACGCAATGTAATCTAGTAATAAAATACAACGTTAAATAAATTAACGAATAATTCATCCATAAAAATCCACTCACTGAATACTTTCACATGAATGTAAGAATTAAATAAAAATCCAACTTGGTTGGTAATTTGCAATAGAATTCGAAACAAAAGTTTACATAATTTAACGTGTCAATTGAGATAAAAACAAAATTTTTTTTATAAATTACATTTGTACAGATAAAATGTTTTTGTATATATTTCCGATATTTCTGTCATTAAAATTCAAGTCTAATAACATTAAGACATTATTCTTAAAGATACTAAGTATTAAAATATAGGCAAATATCGTATTCTCCTTATTTCAAATAAGTTTCTAAATTATTAAGATATTTTTTAATAAGCGAAAATATGAAACTCAATTATATCTGAAAACTAAGAATGATACTTATTGAACACTTTCGACTTCTCTTCTAATACGCTAATCGAGCGGACATTACACAGGCGTTCTGTAGAGTGCAGCGTATGCGGATCAGAAATCGACGCGACCTGGCCCTACGATACGATACGATGCGGTGCGGTGCGGTGCGGTGCGGTGCGGTGCGGTGCGATGCGGTGCGGTGCGGTGCGGTGCAGGGCACTGATCGGTTGGATGAACGTTGGTCGCGAGAACGAAAGGGGCGTCGTCCTCGCGAGACGATCAATCACCTCGAAAGCATTCTTCTCTTCCTTCTTTTACTACACACCTCTCGCTCCGTTGAAATCGCTCGTCAGCCGCAGGACTATTGGCTGAACGAACGAGAATCCACTCGACAACCTCATGCTGGTAGCATAGCGACGGTTATCCGCTACTAGAAGAGAAAATATCCTAAACCGTATAGCTATTGATCGTTATAGTTTACTTATTGTGTGGTTGCTCGGTTGAATCTACGAAAATCTAATTAGCAGCACGCTATTATCTGTTTTTATGTTATTTTCTTTAAATAATGCGAGAGATTGATTTTTCTGCAATTTTTCTAGATTTGTAAATTCAATATTATAATTATATTTCGTAATTTGTTTTTATATTATCTTGTTCGACTGAACGACATTTATAATCTTATATCGTGCGAGCATATTGAATTACTTGGTCTTAAAATAATTAGGACAAGTTCAAAAATATAATATTTCACATTCCGATTTATATCTCATTAATATTTATAATATAGATATATTTTAAAACTTATTACATTAAAAATAAAAAGCACATTTTCAAAACAGGAATTTATAATATTCTTTTCATTTTACACAAATTAAGAATGAAAAACAATAATTTCTGTATTATGTACTCGCGTATATTATTTCTAAAAGTGTATAAATTATTATCATAACCTCACAGGAATGAGGATTCTTCAAATAGCTAATAAATTGTACAATTTATGCTACCATCTTCACAATCCTGTACTGGAAGGAGGAAACAATAAGGACCAAGTGCCGGCAGGTGAGGACCCTGCTGGGAGAGATGCCCAGTAGGGACCTTGCTAGGAGTATTAGGGCCTTGAGAAGAGGGGAAGCCAGATTGGCGGTGCAGATCTACACGGGCCATGGCTTCACCACATGCAGAAGCTTGGACATAGCGATAATCCAAAGTGCAGGAAGTGCGAACACGAAGAAGAGACCACTCTCCACGTGGTATGTGAATGTCCAGCGTACGCTGGACACAGGCGGCTTCTATTGGGCTCAGTATTTCTCGAGCTCGAACAGATATGTCAACTCCAGATCAAGGACCTCCTCCGTTTCTGGAGGAAAACAGGTCTGACCCGGAGTTAGTATGGCTGGGAAAACACAATGGACCTCGTCGGCGTGTTATTGGTGGGCCCCAACTGGAGGCTGCCTCCCGAGTACATTATTATTATTGTTATTATTATTCACAATCCTGTTAAAAAGAGATGCTGGAATGCTTTAACGAAGATTTCTCTCCGCTGACGACTTTCCGAAAACAAACGATATAAATATGTTGCTACTCTGACAGTAAAGTGTGACAACCAACGTTACTTCGGTCAGAGTATTTTGGAACTATTGTACTTCGTTTTAACCAAAGATTTTCTTTGATAAGTACGCCGACAAACTTCTTCTTTAGAAATATTTAATGGAATGCTATTATTTGTCGTATCTCTCTCAGCCTCAACGTTCCCCTCGTGGTATTTAAATCTCTAAATTAAGTTCATGTTAAAGTTAGGTCATTTGAAATGAAGTCAAAGGCAAGATTTCTTAGCTGTCTAGAGTTTGAAAGCGTATTCCATCAAACAGTTTAATTTGCACGTGACGTTTATTAATTAAATTAAACTTTAAAATAAGTATCTTTAAAATTTAACGGTATCTGTTCGATTGAAAATTTGAATATATATATATATATATATACATATATCGAAAAGAGAACTTTCCAAGAAAATTAACATCTTATATATGAACATAACTTTTATGAAACCAGTTGTTGAAACAAATTTTATCATGCTGCAATTTTTTCAAAAAATATTACAAAACAAACGCTATTCTAACATTTTTCTCCAAGATTAATCGCTGAATTACAATTCGCATTGAACATTCTATTTTAAAACAGTATTTTCTAATCTCTTCCATCGTTGTATAGACAATGATAATATTTATCGACATAGATTATAGAACATTATTGAAATCATTCGAAAGCTCGCAAGAGAGATAATCTGTTCAAATACATGCGATAAGGTGAATTTTAAATAGTTTTAAAAAAATAGTGATTTTTATTATTATACATGATTTATATATATTATCAACATCTCGCGGTAAATGAAAAATTTTTTATTGTATTGGAAAATTTATATCGTAATTTATATATGTCAAAAAGCTTTTATTTCGAGAAAGATTTTATATATGTAATAATTGTATACGAATAAAAAAACAAACAAATAAAAAAATTTTAACTCTACATTTAAATTTAAAATTAATTTTAATATTAATTTAATTTTAAACTATAAAATTTAGTATATTTTATAAAAACGTCTTGTACCTTCCTTCACTGTAATATGAAAAATTGAAAGCAATAATTTTCTGCAAACACAATAACATATATAAAATAATATATATATCTTTCGTTTTTATCTTATATTTATAATATTATTAAAATAAAATCCATTGTAATACTGTTTAATATAAAAAATAAAGTTGTTGATTTTTCACATTTTAATTTATAGCTTTAATTTGTCTTTTATTTTCGGTTTATATAAAAGATTATCTCAATGTTCTTGGTCAAGGAAAGTTAACTTCCAATTAGTGAGACAAATTGTCCGCAAAGTTTGCCAATTTGTTTTCGAATATATTGCATATACAATAATTGTTACATTTTGTTTATTATCGTTATAATATCTGTGCTAGCAGTTAAAACACGTGTTGTTTGCAATATTAAAAACTTTAAATACAATAAAGAAAGTACGAAAGAAAGAGAGGAGAAGGGCCAGGAGAAAACCTCTAATTTCCATCCTTTATATTTATCTCAACTAGTTATTGTTCGTCATTCGAGCGCAACGCAAAATTTGTACACAGAGCTTTCGAGGCAAAGAGAAATATTTTCTTTGTGACGGTCAGCGAACGTGCCGCTTCGCAGATATTTGTCGAATACATATACGGCTGAGTTCGCATACATATCAAAACGAGAGAATAGAATAGTTCGCGTTTGATCTCCCAGAGAGTTCTCATTTATTTCCGACGTAAGGATATTTGCGTGAATGTAAATCTCCTGCCGTCCAGATATACCTTTAGCGTACGCTACTAAATGGGATATCTACCTCTAATGCAGAATTAAGTTACTCCCTAGTTACAGACACAGTTTCCCCATATCGCTTCCGGACCTAAATCAACTTCATAATTACATATGAAATAATCTGGCGTCAACCTACATAATTTTCGATCTCATCAAAATTTAAGATTGCCAGAATCAAAACGTACATAAGAATCGAATCTTTCTTCCACAGATAAATATAGAATATATTATAATCATTAAATGCACGCCTTTAATTACAGCTTTCTGGATCAACTTTTGAGATAATTTTTTTCCTTAACAAAAGCAAAAGAAATAAAAAAACGGAAACATCATTTATCGCACTTTTTAAATTTATAATAATGTATATCTTTATACAAATTGTCAAAAATGAAAACTCTGCTAAAATGAAGATTACATGAAGCAATTCAAAGAATATGGTAATGTCATTAATTTTCTTTTTTTGAAGCTTAAATTATTATAAGCCGTTTATTTTAAATTGTTGATTATTTTGTAGATGTTATTAAGAAAATTTTCGTTAAGAACAATATAAATTCGAAATCAACAAAAGAATTTCAAAATGTAGTCTTATGTCAGCTTGTTTCCAGATAACACAAATAATCTATTTGAATAAGTATTCACTTTTTTGTTTATGAATTAGCGTAATCTGTTTAAAATAAGCTCTGAAGAATTCTTTTGCGATAACCAACACAGAATTCTATAAAAATATATCTTTTGGCTGCTTATAGCTCCATTAGAATACTATAGTATATAAAAGTTTTTTCGATTTCATTTTGAATTTGTATAGATTAGAAAAAGATTACTTTTTAAATCTGAAAAAGAGCTCTCAGTTTGGTGACATAAAAGTGAAATGGGACTCTCAGGAATATTTTTAGAACGTAAACAGGACGGAACAGAAATTCATTTCATAAGTCGGGAATAAGAAAAGAATCTTTTTTGAACTTTCTGTGCTATCTGGATTGTTATTCAATCGTTATAGTCGATATCGATTGCTTATTTCAATTTTGAAAAACATGAAAAAATCTCGGAGGAAATACTACACTATTTTATGATCTGTTGACACTAAACTTAAAAATTTTATAAATGAAAAGATTTTGCACTTTATAGCAGATAAAGCGAATGCATGACAAAATAACAGGACTTATTTACAAGCTCCTTTTTATCAAACAAATTCAGCATGTACAAAATATATATTCTTTTCCATTGCGCTAGAAAATACTTTAAAATAAAACAAACTTATTCCAACTAACTAATCGAAAGTAAAAAAAGATATAATGATTAAAATTTTAATATTATGATAAAAAATTTCGTTGAATTAATCAATAAACCCTTGAATTAAACAAGCAGTTATAAGTTTGTAATAAATTATTTTGCAAAATCTAATTTACATATAATATTACAAGCTATATGTGCAATTATTACATCAATTTTTTTATCCTTTATGTGTATACGTATAACGTTTAGCATTCAAATTAAAATGAAATTATTAAATGAATATGAACTACAGATTTAACTGCGATGATTTCATGAAATATTTAGATTTACAATCGGTAGATTACTGATTCGATGATGTTTCATAGCTCAAAAACATTTAAGCTTGAATAAACTATTTATTTTTATCATAAAAATTATCTTCATTATTTTTATTTATCTTTCTATTTATATTATAAAAACAATAAATAAAGAAAAAAGAGATGACGCCTTAAAAAAAAACGTTTCCTTAAGATTATTTTTGTTACGGTACTGCATGAATTTCTAAGTATATACGCTTCTAAATGTGTTTTAAAAATACAACTGGATTAGTAACGCAACACAGTTGACAGAATATGTTGTTAGCAGATATGACGTTAGAATAGTATGTAACATGTTTTAGCAACTCATTGGCATCTTTCATTGAAATAGATGACATACTAAAGTCTATATATGCACATAGCAGCAGCAATAAATACATTATGGATTAAATTTGAAAATGAAAATGTTCAAAATCTGAAAATTTGGAAATTTTCTTGTCACGAAAGATAAGATTATAAAAAAATTTTTCCAAAATACAAATAAATATTAAATAATGATAAATACACAAATAATAGAATATTATACCGAAACTTACGAAAAACGTCACATATATTTTTTATAATGATAAATTAAATGTATATGTATATAAGGGAGAAAGAAATATGTTTATAGAGTGAATTAACAATAATTAATATTATTGCATTTAAAAAGAAACAATGTTTAAACGTAACGTAATTCAATTTAATAAAAATTCCAGAACTCATTACGTCCGCAAAATGAATTCGACGTGATAATAATAAAAAAAAAAAAACCGGCGACGATGGACAATAAAAATTTACATTTCCGTTGCTAATTTAACCAAGCGATTTAGCTCAATTCACCAGAAATAAATTTTACTGCGCTACCACACTTTGAGGAATAAAATTGCATTAGCTGTCGGTCTAGCGAATCGCCGACGGCATGCCCGACGAGGATACGTTATATCGAGCTATCGTTTACGGTACATTTACGCTACTTAGCGAACTTCCAATTCGAAGTCGAAGCTCGAATCCTATATCCTACATCCTATATCCACATCGAACGCCAGAAGAATAATTCAAGGTTCGATCGAGGTGCAAGGCGCGGTGAAGGGATGGCTCTTCTTAGTGCACGCAAACTTAACGCACACAGTGTGCAGTGCACAGAACACACATCGGACTCGAATGCAGACACACTGCCGTTGTTGACGCGGTCTCGGAGCTTAACAAAGTTCTTCCGAGTCCTAACGAGCTTACTCTTGGCGAGAACCAGTCGAGTATATGGCTTCCGTCTCTCGTAGCAAATGGTTAACCTACATACCCTGCCTCGAGATTACTTACATTCCAATCGAACGTAGTTAGACGCGACTTGCTCGAAGACATCCTCACGCATGCACTATCATGGATTCGCATGGATTTATAACGGACTTGATATACGGACATTTTAATGTCTTTTACAAGTAATGACATGTTAATATCCCGCTGATGTAAAATATATATGTTTAGATTTAGGCAATCTTTGCGAATCTTTTTCATGTATTTATATATTTTTTTTCACGAATCAAATACTATTAAGCACGTAAGCTAGTACATTTGTTCCTTTTAATATTTTAATCGAATAAGCAATCTCGATAATCCGAGATCGTCCGACGCAGTTTGCGCGGCTCTAAAAATAATTCTTAGGTCAGGATATTCCTGACATTTGTGACGCGAAGGGTACACTAGGTACGCGGGAGAGCGCTCAATTTCATCTCGAACGAGTCTGGCTGACTAACTACGTATGTATGTATGTATGTAACCCCCGTTCCTCTCGCTGCCCTACCGTAATTGAATACTCAATAGGATTTACCAAAGCGGCGCCGTGCCGCGGCGTGGCGCGGCGTGGGCGAGCCGATCGACAGGACACACGCCAATATTTGATCCGCGTCAAAAGCTTCGAGGCGGATCCACCACCGACACGGCGAATTTTCAACGGTCGTTAACCCCCGCGCTGCGATCGCGCTGTCTCGCCGCCGCAGAGCGGCGTGTGATCCTCTCCCTCTCTACCTTCCGCTCGGGTAAACTTCCGAAAAGCCGTCATCCCCGATTTGACGGAAATTATCGATTGTATCTTTGTTTACGATAAAAAGCGACGCGTGCGACCTATGGCCGAGAACCTATATGGCGACAACCTTTATATATATCAAGTTTTTTCGGCGAATAAATTTCGAATAAATTTTTAAGTGACAAATTTGATTTTGTCCGAAAAATAAGCACACAGTTTAAAAAAAAACGATCTATATAGACACGCGATTGAAGAGGAAGTTGTTTCTTTTAAATTTTAATGGGCTTTCTACAATAAGCCATTAGTCATAAATCAGAAGCGAGAAGTTAAAAATTGACCAATCACGGTTGTCAATTATTGTAGAAGTCAATTATTGTCTATAAAATTAAGTTTTCATCTTGGTAAAACGAAACAATATACCTACGTTCAGAAATATTTGATACATCTCACTATCTGCATCGCGCTGTCTCGCCGGAACGTGCCGAAACCTGCATTTAGGCACGTCTTCCTTTGCTCGTCCTTCGCTCATACAATACTACCCCGCGTGTGTCTATGTTTAGCTTAACCGTTTTACTCGTTTTGGAGAAGGTTCGTCGCGCCATACAACCAAATCCACAGGTGCGGTTGCTTTAGGGTGCTCACATCGCGCGGAAGTGCCTTTGAATGAGTAGAGCGACCGTCGACAGCGCGTGAATGCACCGTAGGAGACACGTATGAAAGTCACCGACTATCCGGCACAGAATGCGACCTCTTGGAGAGGGACAGAATAACCCGGGTCGTCGCGATCCAGAAGACGAGACAAACCATTTCCCGTCGCCGCGCTACCGTTCTCACGATTCTTCTATAGGTATACCTTCCTCTGCTTATACGAATGAGAATTAAGCCGTGGTTTAACCAGCACGTTGAAGATTGCCCAAGAGATAAACGGCTACCGAGAGTGGATAGGGCTCTTATCTATGTTATCCTTCTTTAAGTTCACTCTAACCAATTTTTTTTCGGTCACTCGAGAAAGACTCGGAAGAAGACGCCCACTTGGAATAAATTTCAAAACTTTCTATACGTGGTTGTCGCGAATTTGGATTGAGACTATTTTATATAATATGCACTTGCAGATATAACTTTGTGGAATATAAAAGATAATTGGATCAAAAGATTTCTTTCCATATTGTTTTAAATGTATCTTTTTAAAAAATGAAAATTATGTAAAAATGAGGAAATTTCCGCATACCCGACTTAAAATCAACACTTATTCCGCAGCAGAAAGTTGAAATTAATTGTCAAATTGAGACTCCTTAATATTTATATTATTAAGGTTAATATAAAGTCTACTCTCTATTAAATAAAAATATTGTTAAAATCTGCTTGAAATGAGAGAAGAAAAGATAAGTTCATATTTTTTTTATTAAGAGAGAGAGAGAGAGAGAGAGAGAGAGAGAGAGAGAGAGAAGTGATTCGATATCGATAAGACAAGAAGAGGCTTACAAATTTTTATCTACAACATAATGATGGAATCATTATGTTGCTTTTTTAGCGGAATGGAAAGTGATCGCCTGCCATAGGTAATGGTGCGCGATAAATTCGCGGTTGGTTAGCGCGTAAAGTGTGACTATATCGACGCTTCGATTGATTAATTAGATTAATTTTAATTGAACGCCTATGTATATTCTGAAAGGCTGGCTACCGTCAATTTAGTAACTCGATAAATCTATAAAATAGCGTGGCGAAAGTGTGGCTACATTTTATTAAATTCCGTCTCGCAAAAGGTCGTCGTGTGGCATCACGTCGAGCCAAATTTAGTAATGGACCATTATTGAGTTTTGCAGCAAAGATACGGATATTGAAATTTAGATAATTGCTTTTGCCGGCGCGTCTACCATACTTATTATCATTTCATGATAATAAAAAAACGTTGATATTAAAATGTAAGTGCTTGAGACACTTCTATCATTTCCTCATTAGTTTCTACAAATTTATTTCTATACGAATTAAAAGTAATGAAATGATAAATATGTTTTCTCACTTAGTATAATTTTTTAATCAGAGATGCTATAACTTGAGCAAACATTCTTAATCTTTCGTCGCAAATAATTTCGATGCTAAAATTAGAGCGATAAATTAGTTAAATAGCACTTAATTCTACGATAGTTTCCAATTCAATTTGCTGTGACAAAGGTAATAACTTAACGAGATTACCTTGTGGTAAATATTGAAACTAACAATAACGAACTGCAGAAATATATTATCTAATTATCAAAAGATCGATATTTTTGTATACTATAAGATATAGAAAATTCGAGTGCTTTAAATGTGCATGCATGTAAAGATATTCTATATTCCCATCAATCCTCTGAAATCTGTATTAAAAAAAAAATCCTTCTTTTTTTCTTTCAAAAAATGGAATTAAAAAATGGAATATATAAATCTACATATTTCTGAGAAATGTAAAAAAGCAAAGAGAGAGAACTTAAAACGAATCATTTAACGATAGATCGAATTTGAATGGAAATGGAAATATAAATTGGTTGTTTGCACTTGACTAGAACAATATAATAGAGACGAATATTCTTGTTTAAATATTACTCACGATGTTTGAGGTGCAGTCTAGGAATGGGATCCTGTGGCCAAGCCACATTTTGCGCGGCAAAGCTGATCAGAGCCAAAATCCGCAGCGACGCGCTCATCCTGGAAACAAATGGCCCTGCAGGATGTCCGACAAATCAACGGTAACTTTCAAGCCTCATCATCGCTGCCACTGATCGTCATTCCTGCAATCATATAACAGCGACTGTAATTCTGCAGGTACATATATCACAAAGTTCGTAAAGTTCACACTAGTTAGAGTAGTAAAGTCATGTTGTTATACAATTTATATGCATTATTTTATAATGCAAAATATTTCAACGTTTCTTAATCTTTTTATTCTCCATAAATTTTAGATTATATTATTAAACTCATAATAATTAACAATCCAACAATTGAAAAAAAATTGAATGCTAAACAATTTAAAGAAAAATTCACAATTTAAATTTTTCTTTCAGAAATATAACATTGGTTGTTGCTTGCAATTTTTTCGAAAATTAAAATATTTTAATAATTAATTAATTTAATTTTGTTTTCTTGGTAGCAAAGTCGAAAGTTGTGTCCTTCTTTACATCACAATAATTGTCTATTGACAATGTTGTCGCGCAAACGCTCTAGAATCAAAGAGAACAGATCATTGAGAAAATTGGTTTCGCTCCCATATGCACAATATTCCGCATATATACTACAAATTGAACGCATGTATTCTTTATGGCACGAAGAAAGCAGAACATAAGAAAAACGAGTCTTATGCCCGCTTTTTAAGCAGAACTTATATATGCATATCTTCTTGTAGAAGAAAACTACTACTTGGAATAAATAAGGGAAAGTACGAGCAAGGATAAAAGGCTAACGAAGAAACGGGAGACGACCACCGACTGCAACGACTACGATGAAGAAGACGACGATGTTATGCATTATGCAGAGAGGTCGCTAGCTCGAGTTTCTATTTGTCCTGGGGCCGTATACTGCCGTCTACTACCTCGATACTACGTTCGAGATTAAACGTAGTATCGAATATGTATATTTACATTTATATAATATACTCGTAAGTATATGTGAATAACAGTTTATAATAATTAATAAAATGATAAATATATTGTCTTATTCAGTACAAGTTACAAACAAGAGACGCTTTAAGCTTTAATCTCTCGTCGGTTTTGGTGCTACAAAAATTATAAATGTATATGCACATGTAAGGTGTGTCTAATGCTTTCTCAATCTATTCAGTTAATAATAAATTTGTTTAAGACAAATTGATTTCAACATACTTTTTATTATTAGATCAACAAAATATAGAAATGTCAATTTTCATTTATTTGCTGTTAGCAAGAGAATAATATCAAATTACAATATTAAATGCTAAATTTAAAATTGATGAAAAATCGATAGAACATCTAGATATTATATATGAAATAGTTAAATCAATTATATATATATATATATATATATATATATATACGGATTTATACACATATGAGCCTTACTTTTTCTGTCAAATAATACATATCGCTAAAGTAACGTTTTATTATTTTTATCAATTAATTTTATTCATCATTTTTTCTTTTTACTGAGCACAGATTTATGTACATTGATAAGTAATTTTCTGAACAGCTTGTACATCCTTCCTTGCCTTTGTAAATATCCAAAGCGAAATTATCATTCTATACTGCGCGCGCGGCGCTCATTTTTCTCCGACAAGTTTAGCAAAGTAAATGGAAACAAGATTCTAATATCCAACCACCGTGCCAGTTAAACCTCAATTTGCTCGCACGGATTTGTAAGCAGTGGTAACGTCAATCGAAATCGACATAACAACAGTTACATTGTGTTGTTAAAGTATTAATTAATCTCGGCTGTGTAATCAGCTGCATTCCAATGCGGCAATGAGCCGCATTGTTACTCGACATCTGGTAGACGATCATAAATTCATGATTATTTCGCAGAGCGACAGCTGCGCGCCCGCGCGATCTAATAAAATCAGATCGTGAATCATGTTCGAGCGAAGACGAAAGAAGAATGTTTCGCTGCGGATCCGTCGTGTTTGCCATGATGTTTGCGAGAGCAAGAACACGCGCCTCGCTAGGCGTGGCTCGCCCTACTTTCGAGAGATACGAGGGACGAGTTGCAGATCGAGAGTCACTTCCCTTCGCAGCGTCTCTCGTAGCAACGGTAACGGTCGCTTTCCGATTCCACGAGTGTGCCGTGCACCGAAAATGAGAGACTTTCTCTTACATTAGGCGACACTCCATCGCGCGTTTACAAACAACGGGAAAGCTCGCCACTCAATCGTCGGATGCTCTCTCGATGCGGGAAAAGACATCTAATTTTCAACGTCCCATATACGAGGATCGTGGAAACACAGAAAGACGACCACGTGATTACAACTCTAATTTCGGAACTCGAGATTATCATATCAGTCGTTGCGCAGAGACAGCGCTCTCAGAATATGAATTTGCCTAATTTGTGGGTTATATAAATATTTCAGTTGATAGATGAAATGGCGATAGAGGTACGACATACTTCTCGTTTCGAAAATTAAAAGAAAAAACAATGACATTTAAGTTTTCCTTGTTAACGCGACATTTTTACAAATATTTTTATATCATTGAAATTTTAGTTTTATGTATGCAAGCTGCATAGTGATTGAGATAAAACCGAGAATAATTAAGTGTCACAGTCAAAGACTTATTTATTATTATATGCAAATAAAGTATCTACACATGTTCTTTTCTCTCTCAATATTATTTTTATAAGAAAACTAAAATTTGTAAGTACGCTAGTGCATCTATTCATATATAAATATGCTTTCAGCAATAAAAATGTTAATTTAATATTCAATTATTCGACACACATATACATATTTGTACGTATACATATAGTATACTGTTAATTAAACATATATCTATAATTAATTCAATAATTTATATACATATATATATATGTACCTATATATATATATATATTAATAAATATAAATAAATAAATAAATAAATAAATATAAATATTGCACATGTATAATATATTTATGAATTTGTGTCATTATTGAGGAAATATATATAACTGCTTATATTTCCTAAAATATATAAATTATTTTAAATTATCTAACTACTATCGTTGTTTTATACTATATCTTTGAGCGCAACATAATTTATCAAGTAAATCTCGGGTACATGGTAAACGTATCGAACTTCAGTAAGTAGACAATTATTGTAAACAGTCTTGAGGTATTATAAACATCAGAATATAATTACCAGTTTAGTTAAACGTTTATAGATTAGTTTCGCAATTCTCAATTTGTAACAATTTCACATTTCTGAACTCAATCGTATGAAATTCTCTTTATTTTTCTATAATTATCAGAAATGATAAATAAAATAGAAGCAAACGTGGAGTTGCAGAATTTTTTAAATATTCATCATGATATATCATGAATACATCGTAAACGGGATGTCAAATTTGTTCGACTCGATTTTTAGAACAAAACAAATAAATAAATAAATAAAGTAAAAGCACCGTTAAAGATTTACGGTAACACTCGAAAAAAATGGACAGGAAGCACACCTTGAAAACGAGTGAGGGATGCAAAACGAAGAGGAACGACAAGGAAAAGCAAGCAGGCACAGGGCGTAACCTCTCGTGAGTAAAACTTTGACCAACACGCTGCAGGAAAGAGAGAATGTGAGCGGCTCTGCAACTGCTGCTGCTGCTGCTGCTGCTATTGCTGCTCTGCTGCTACAGCGGGAGCACGGTCTAATTATCCATGCGCTTTGTGCGTGTACACTGGCTCCAACAAGAGCAACGGCAATGGCACAAATGGCGGTACGAGCGTGATTGCTCGGACCATGTAGATAGTTTTAGCGCGATTGCTCTCCGTTCAACGAGCCGGTTATCAAAGTAAAAACAGCATGTTCGCTAAGCCACTCGCCTTCGTCTTGTGTGTACTATACGCGATTTCCAACTAAAATCCTGACTGAAAATTCGAACACGTTTATCCGTCTGTTTATTTATTTGTTTATTGGTGCAACAAAAGCACCAGTACGTACACTCGTCATCGACTATTCCCTTCAGCAGAATACTCGAAACTATCGCACTCAAACGACGACATTTCTCATCGAAAACTGAAATAGCTTTTGATTTCATTTCAATTTGTGAAAATAATATTTACAACAGAAAACATCCGTAATCGTAACGTAAAGTTTCTAGTTTTAAAGATTTCATGTTAATGTTAAATTTATATTTAGCTTATATCATAGAAGCTTTACTTAACGATTTTGAAAAATCGTTTTATATACAAAATTTGTATTGTTTATTACCTATATCTATAAAATCACTTAAGATGGTAAAAAAAAACAGAGTATTATACAATATATAACACTTGAAAAAAAAACTTAAAAAATGATTAAAAATATATAACTGTTTTAAACTTAAAATTAGATAGAATAAATTGCAAAAAAATTATTTATTATGATACTCATTTAATTTAGATTAACATTTTTCTAAAAAAAATACTATAATTTATAGATTAATAATAAATTAATAAATATCGTTTATAAATTAACAAAACTATCGAAAATTTAATAGTGTTTGAATTATTTTCAATTAAGAAAAAATCAAGAGAAAAATAGATTTTGAATTATTTCTAGATAATTAAATCGTATTCTTTAATTAATTTTAGATATATTTTGCGGAATATTTAAAATATTAAATGCATTAAAAATTATTCTGTTTTTAGTAAAAAGAAAAATTTTATGCTGCTCTCTCTCTCTCTCTCTCTCTCTCTCTCTAGAAATCTTTATTTTTACTCGGATATTTTCTTTTCCATCTCATTTTGGCATATCTTCATCTTCTTATCTGTTTTATCTCGTAATCACGATCTATGTCGCTGCCTAGTTTAGTCCTCTCAATTTTTTACTTCGTATGAATTTTCACGTTCAAAGAAATTGCTACTTCTGATTTGGATGAGTCTCGGAAAAGTGAAAAAGTTTCTTTTCATTTTCGTATTCCACCTTAAAAAGGCAGAGAAACACTAAAGTTGCCAACAGATGAGGAAAATGACCAAGACATGTCGAATACAGATAATAATCTACATAAAATTAATTCTCGCGTGACTAAAATTTAAAAGTTCAGTTAAATTCTGCTAAATTCTATTGGTATTCCAATAAATGCAAATTTGTTAAACTGTTTCAACGTAACAATAGGATGATTTTTTAAAATATCCAAAAGATAAATCCTTTTATAGATGCAAACAAATAAATAAAACACATATTATAGGTACAAAAAATGTGACAACTATTTCAAGTCTTTCAAAAATTGTATAATCTAAAATATAATATATATCTCCAATTTTTCATATATCTATATTTTTTCTTCACATATTTTATTATATCTTTTTTCCTTTCGTTTTTTTAAAGAAAATAATCCCACATATTTTATTAAAATTTAAGCTGAAAATTAAAAATCTAACATGTAAAAACTGGAGTGTATAAAATAGATATTAAAATGATAATATATTTTTAATAATTTAAGATAAAAAACCTACTAACAATAAGCGATATCATCTAGAGAACCTTCTCAATCACAAGAAAAACAAGTTTTTTGCAGAGGTGTTTTAACGATGGCCTTGTTGGCTAAATCCCAAGCAACTGTGAGAAGTTATTTAACTTCTAATATCTTCCTCCCTCTTTTATGGAAATTTGCTGCTTTAATTTATAGATAACATCACTTGAAACGTAAAAACGTTGTTAATATGTACAAACACATATATTCAGTTCAAATTATTAATAATACTTATTCCGTTATTGAATGCCAAAAATTTGAAGGCTGCTGAATAATTATCACCGTTGAAATTTTCGTTAAAAAGAGAGGATAGCTTCGAAATTTATCGAAGAATACACAACTCTGTTAATAAGTACAGTATACTCATACTTTACGAACTTATCCTGATTAAACTTCAAGTTAAATTTCAACGGAAGTAAAGCCGATTCGAAATTAATTGAAAGCTATAGTTCTATAATCTGTTTACAGTAATAAATCTCAGTAAAAAACACTAATTGTAAGTAATATTCACTATAATGTAACAATTATCCCATATTATAATATAACAATTATCCTATACTTAATTTTTCATTTAAATGAAATTATAGAAGAACACATTCTTGTTATCAATGCTTACTTTTACAGACATCTCGCGTATTTATAAATCTTATTCCGTATTCCAATCTCTCTATTCCGTAGATGCTGACTGCAGCCTCTACAACTGTCAAAGTCGACGATAGAAACCGATATCCTTAGTCATTGTGCATTTTGTATGCTTGGATGTGCACAAGTTCGAACTCGGTATCGATCCAGCCCGTTTGCTTCGTGACTACGGTAAGGAAGCTACAGTTAACTTATCACTTATCCTTTTAAATTACATTCTCATTCCACTTACAAGTTCTCCGTTTCTATCATAGCGTTCGATCATGCAATGATAACGAATCGTAGAAATCAAGATTCTATAGATTAGATACTTTTATCTTCTATCTATATTTACTGAAATGGAGTAAAGATATTACAGCTATTATTTTCCTACTTAAAGTTAAAACGTTAACATCTATAAGGAAGAATGGAAAATGCTAAATACGCGTGTATTAAATACAAAAAATTGGACTGTATATTATAATTATATGATATATGCTTACATGTCTAAATTATATATTTACCATGATAACAATGACATTTACGAGCAAATATTTTTAATTTTGTAGCACAGACGAAAGATTCTTTATACAAAAAGTATGATAGACTTCCGTTTCATACTTTTATGTTAAAATCAACATGTTTCATTTGAAAATATTCGCTTTATTTTTTATCACATAATTTATTTTTTGTTTTTAACTAAGGAATAACATTTGTAATGTTGCTTGATTTAGCTTTGCTTGATCATTCCCATCCAAATCCCTTTCGAACGTACAGATTGTAAAACGAACGAAAAACGGTAGAAAACGACAAGAAGAGAGAGAGAGAGAGAAAAGAATAGTGTAGGAGGAGATAAGTCTAGCAGTTGAAAGACGCCAAAAGGAGTAAAAGGTATCCGCGACAGAACGGATGAATGAGACTACCAGTGGTCTTTGAGCTAGCAGGTAGGCAATGATTAATAAGTAACGTCGATCTCGTTCAAAGTGCGGCACGCCAGAGAAGCTCAGGGCGGCACCCTACGGTTCTCGCAGTAACAACCGCGTGCAAATAGAATATTTCGCGAAATAAATGAGTCGTGATTATTCTGAGAAAACGGCAAATCTAAGGCAGCGAACAGTTCTCGTAAATAATATTACGTATCTTAATTAAGGTACTAAGAAATATGCATCTGTTGCAAAAAAATCAGTTTATATATTAATGAGTTGTTTGTTTCCAATTTAACAGAAGATAAATGTTTAGCAAAAAGTTTTGTATTTACTTAGAGTGACGTAATATTCATTTCGCCATGTCAGTTATTTTATTTGCAAAAAGAAGCAAAAAAATATACAACTCACCCGAAATGCAGAAACAAGAATCTAGAATTAGTCGCTAATTTAGTATCTTGAGATATCGCGTAAAATTATTTCAAAAATATACCATTTTTTAAAATAAGCAATTAATTCAATGTTTTATAAATTTTATGTACAAATACTTACTAATCGAAAAATATTTAAATACCAGAAATTTCGAGCAATTATGTTTTTTTCATTTTGATCCACGTGATATTATTGTATTTATAATGTTTTTAGTAAATGCCAATTTTTTCATCAAACAGTGATATTTAAAATAATTTCTCGTCATGTTGGAACAATTAAAATAATAACTAATTGACATAACGTTAATCTCTCCCATTACGATTATGACGTTTATGCTAAACAGATTGAAGAATTAAATTGAAACTAGAATAATTGACTAGTATCTATAATAATAAATAGTATTAAATTTAATATCACGTGGATTTTTCTCGTTAAATAATGTAAACGATTGACTCAGTAGAAAAAATTCTATTAATGCGCCGATAGAAAGGAAAACAAATTTACTATCTACTGTATGTTAGCGTAAAGAAATTTGTGTTAGATTCTAAACTCGACGCATTTGGTTCGCATGAAATGTCGAGTTCTTCGTTTCATTGCAATATTGTTTACGCTTCACAGACATTTGATTTCTCCATTTCAAATATCTTCTGGATTTTGAAATCCAGGTTCATGGCAATCCTGAGTAACATAAAGTTTATCGTTCGTTCAACTTCTTGCAGAAACGCCACATTTGATATAAAGTTTCTAAACTAGAACTGACAAACTGCAAAGAATATCTAGAAATCGGTGATTTAATACTCGAAAAAGTTTAAGTGCATTCTCAGATTTACGTATTACAAATAATTTTTACAGTTGAAAAAACCTGTATCGATTGAGACACGATTGATTTTCACGCGACCTTACACAGGTCTAGATTGTAGATGTTGCGTCGAGGTGTACTTCGAAATCGTAGGATTAGAGAGTCACAGGAGCGTCGTAATGCCACGTTAGCAGGAGCAAGTGCAATGGCAACTTGGTCCAGTGGTGAAGTCAGGAATGCCAGTTGAAGGGGGAGTGGTTCGTGAGCGTGGCGGGCGATTTAAAGCAACTCACCGTGCGCCAGAGCCAACTCCACTCAAGTGAATGAATATTCAGAAGCGTGCGAGAACTGTGGGGAACGTGGTCTTGGTGCCTCGGGTGACCTCTCGTGGAAACGGCCAGGTGAAATGGTCCAAATCACGGGGAATATTCAGATTTCGCCCTTGCCACTATGCGAATTACTCCTATCACGTATACGTGTGATCACGACCGCGGCCGTGCGAGCAAGTTATGTCAGTAGGAAAATCGCGGTTTGCTAGATAAGTATTCGCCAGAGTGGATTTATCCGCACTTGGAGAGAAGGCGGTTGTTATCCTTACGCATGCATATGTGTAAAAAGCTATAATAATTAATAATTTCTCAGCTCAGTTCTCGTACGTATTCTATCCATTGTCTTCTATTCACTAGACTTCCTATTCATTGAATTTTAGAAACACGATTCGTTATTGAATTATTAAGAAAACGTAAATGTGTAGACGACTACAAAAGTACTCCGACATGTAACACAATCGTCTTTCACGCAGCATGCATACAAAACCAATGCAATTATCATTATTATTTCTTGAGAAGAAAGCCTTGAAAAAATAACGTTTCTCTTCATACACACTTTTTGCTTTGAAAATCTTTTCTAAATCAATGCTTTTAAGAATATTAGTTTACGTTTAAATGCATCATTTCCATTTATATAACAATTGATATATTTATACTTTCGTTCATTACATCATTTATAATGCACCAATCCCAGAGAATAATCATACGATTATGTATGTTATATTAAAGTTTGGAGAGAGAAACTGTAACTATACTGTAATTATAATAACATGTTATAACAGAGATCAGGTTTACTTATTGTAACAAGAGGAGAGCGTGCTATGCTTTTCAGATAAAATCGTAAACCGAGCGGAATCGCTTCCAGATACCCTCTTTTATAATAGTAAATATTGCGAACCACTCTTCGCGATAATTTTGCCCAGCTTCCAAATATATATATATGTATATGTATATACATATATATGTACATATATACGTACATGTATAATACATATTAAATGCAGCTGCAGGCGGATATTCCCTCGGCACCTGCAAGCGACGTTTCCGATGATCTCGCCGCGAGAATCGGAGTCGTTACCGCCGCTCAAATAATCTCCGTGTGCGTCCGTGGGCGTTTTACAGCCCTCGTCGTTTTCGCTCATCGTTAGGGCGCAATAGAGGCGCCAAGCATAGCTGCAGGTTACAACGGACGTTGCAACTCGAACCATAAGAGCTCGGATTGCAGCAAAGCTACGGTTAGTTAGTACGGAGCGAAATACGATGGAACGCCTGTCTATATTTGCGAAACAGTTCTCTCCGTCTTACATTCTGTGCTAGGCTCAATCTCTTCCTTCCTCTATGTAGAAAAGCGTTCAAGCTTATATACGGTGCATGGGCTTTATAGAGATTCGCGTATATACTACAATACTCTCTATTGAATCTCAGTTCGATAAAGCATTGCAATATCATTAACAATGGTAACAACAGCGGCGTATTATTATCACATAGTCTACACATTGTTATCGAGTAATTTGCAAACTTTCAAATAATTCAAAGTAAGATGACGTATATATGAGAGCCACAATGATAGTACAGTAAAATTGATCCAAATTAAAATTTACCACTTTCACTGCATTTACTTCTATAATTATGTTATATTTACACAAATATTTTATCACAATCAGTCAATAAAATTATTCCGAATATTATTTATACCAGTAAGGCGAGAAAGAGAAGAAGAGAGTGACACCATTAAAATTAGATGATATTGCGCATGCAATAAAAATGAGTAGACACGCAGATGGAGAGCGCGGAAAAAAGCAGAGGTACCAAAATTTTGTGCAGGGCGAACTGCACACCAGGGAAATTGCCAGATATAATGGGCGAATGATAATTTAGTGCGCGCGACAATGAATGAGAATGGTGTGACGGAAAAATGTTCTCTCTTTTAAATCGCGAGACGTGCAAATTGAAGTTAATCATCCGACAAAAGTCACCGAACATCTCATCAGCGTAAACGCGCTTCTTTCGATATCAATGACGTAGAAACGTGCCTCATATTGCGAGTAATTCGCGAAAGTGAGCGCTGGTGAGTGCTGGTGAGCGCTTCGTGAGATAGACGTAACGTTCTTGATTTTTCGCCCCGCGGGATTAGCTCGATTCATCGGCACGGAAGCACCGCACAAGAATACCGCGCGTTCACGAAGAGCCGCACGAGAGCGTCGGAGAGAACGAACTCTATATGGCAGAGGTCCATTTGCGGACCGCCGGTAATTTCCTCGGGGAAGAATCCCGGCTGTATACCGAACGGGAGCATCGTTCGCTCGCGCGATTTCACCGTATTTCAGAGTTGGCCACGCAATGCCGACTCACGCGTATAATCGGCGCGATTAATAAAGTCCGCTTGGTTAACTGTAAAATAGCACGAATCGCGTAAAGAAGAAAAGAAATAGTCGTCGTGAATAAAGACAAAGCGGAAAACGAGAGAGAGAGAGAGAGAGAGAGAGAGAGAGAGAGAGAGAGAGAGAGAAAGTCCATAGCAATACCATTTACAGACTGGCACTGTGCACGCGTGCGTTCTGATAGTGACCGCGATGGTACACCGTTAGCAAATTCCCTCAGCTAACAAACAAGGCGCGCGTGCGAATATACAAGATATCCTGATATACGAAAGGACAAGAATTCTTTCAATCCTTGCATCTCCGAATCACGATACAATTCTTTTTAAATTATTTCTGATCCATACAAGAAATATCTGATCCTTGAGAATTTTAGGTCTTCTATCAATATTTTCAAGTAATAATCATCTTGCAAATGTTACTTGGAATTGTATTTCCTATCAAATTTCAGTTAATATTTCGGAACATCCTATATATGTATATGTACACTGCACTTGATCTCGTAAGCTTTTAAAAAACAAACAAGAAAAAGATTTCTCGAGTAGTCCCTGCGTACGATGTAATATACGCTCGCAGATATCAGATTCCATTTTGCCGTTGCTATTACTGCAGCTCGTACGTGAGGTCCATACTTTTTCGTTCGCCTGACCGCAATTAACATTAGCATAGAAATTGGTGCGCGTACTGTCAGTAGAACATGCTCGTAAACTTGACAAATTCTTGATGACAACTTTCGATATACGTGAAATTATTTTACCCTATCTTAATTGATTAAAAAGTACTCTTTTATTTTAGAATCATCTACTAGAATTAAAATATTAAGTTCTCATTTATTTTAGAATTATCTACTAAAAAATTAAAATAAGAAAACAAATAAATTATCAATTAAATACTAATATAACAAATTAATGATATTTTACATGACACATTTTTAAATCAATATTATTGCATAAATTATTATAAGATTTTTCAATATATGCTCTTTGATATTTCATGTACAATAATTTAAATGTTGAATTGTTGCTCCAACATGTTTATGAATATATGATGTTTTTAATAGTATTAAAAAGATTTATAACCATCGATATCTCTCGATTCACCTATCCATTCACGTCACATCAGTGTGACACGCTACACAAATTTGGAAGTTCTGATATACACGGTGCCAATATATTTCGCAGAAATCTAACGTACTTTTAGCGTTACTTGCAGAAATCTAACATTGCAGAGTGATAGTCATATGTGAGAAAGATATAGGTACATATATATTGAGAACCCATAATCGCGTCTTTTTTCACAAGAGACGTAATGCAATTAGAATCGATTAAAATATATTATGAAACGTTCAAATTCTATTATAATAGACATATAATAATTTTTTTTTAAGATTTAAAAACTGAAATAAATTCTTGCATACATTGAAAAATAATGACTTTGTTTCCAACAAACTTCGTTTTTGTAACGTACGTACCAGATATATGAATTTTAAATAAACGACAATGTATAAAACCCATAATCGCGTTTTTTTTCGTAAAAAACGTAATGCAATTAGAATCGATTGCAATATATTATTAAACGTTCAAATTCTATTATAATAGACATATAATTTTTATGCTTATTTTAAGATTTAAAAACTAAAATAAATTCTTGCACACATTGAAAAATAATGACTTTGTTTTCAACAAACTTCGTTTTTGTAACGTACGTGCTAGATATATGAATTTTAAATAAACGACAATATATAATATCTCTTTTATATTTCATAAAAATTATTTTCATATGTTTACATCAAACACGTATCAATTACAAAATTGCTAAAATTTATTTTTAAAAATTGATTTAACTTTCTGTTAAACTATAATTTTTAATATTCGGTTTTATCGATTTAAAAAATTAAAACGAGTATATGTATAAAAGAAATGATGTCTCTTAAATTATTGAATCTAACAACATACTTCGATCAGATTCGTTCCGGATACTGGAAGCATGTTCCTTGTTAGTCAATTCGCCGAGTAGTGCCTATATAGCAATGGCGCCGATCGAACGATAATACGATTGAACCACTATAGAAGCACATCGGTGAAGCACTCGAATTTCTGCGTTTCCACGAAAGCACGAGATGCGGTTCTATCCCGGTATATTTCTTCGCCATGGAAGAAAGCTATCGAGATCGCGCGGTTCTGGCGTCTCGGCCCTTCATCGTCTTGCGACCTCAGTCTCTCTTTGCACTCTTCCCTCGAGCCATCGTCACGGCCGTCGCGCTCTCCGTACATTACGGCATTACGCTACAGAATTCATCTTATTGCGTCGAGATACATCTGATGGCGACAGATCGATATATCTCGTTCTCGGTGAGAACTCGCAATCCAATAAAGGAATGGCGAGAAAATTGCAATCGGCATTGCCATGAAATAAATGGATAGAGAGGTGGTTACATACGGAGATAAAGGAGAGAGAGGAAGAGAACATACCATCAACATTACATACGTATCTCACAAGTGCTGCCAGAGAAATCTACAAAGTCGTATACATTAGCGTCAACCGCAAAAGCATACAATTTTTTTAAATCTTCCTAGAAACTCAAACGTCTTAATCCTTTACAGCTAGTAAAGTGTCTACTTAACGGGTTAAAATTTATTACTGAAGATTTGCTAAATTATTATTATTTTACTAAAACAATTTTCACTCGGTAAACCATGTACTATATTTACATGTTTCTATTTTCTTTTTACATCGCAATGTTGTTCACACACAACATGATAAGCAGTATAAAAAACTAATTTATTTAAAGTATACATTCGATCAGTCGCCTATGAAAATCTGTCTTTCAATGTACGAAAAAAATAACTTTCATCTTTCTTCCTTGAATAAGCAAGAAGAATAATTCAGCTTTTGATCTTCAAAGTTTTCTTATTTTGTAAAAAACTATTTTTCCAAGAATTTTCACTAACAATAAAAAATCTAGCATTTTTTTGCATATCCGCTCAACTCATAAAAGATTATCACTCATTAAAATTCAATATAACTTTTTGTTGCGAAAAATTTAAAAATATTCAAAAAGAAATTTAATAGAATACAGATTAATTATTAACCATTTTTTAGAGTAAACGGCGGTAATATGTATAATAAATGATGAATAACTTTTAATGAGTCATTTTTTCATTTGTTTAAATACAATAATATTGTAGATATTCAACCTACAATGACCATGACACAATAAACTGTTATAGAAATTATGGAACATTGATTAAGATGCATGCAAATTTACGATGGCGCGTTTATCCCTACCATACAACAGCGCTGATATACGTTCATTGAGCGAGACTTCATTTCTTGAGCCTCCCTGCATCAATGGTATTTATGTGCGATAATTAAGCGCGTATGCTATGCTTATACTTGCGCCTTGTTTTATTCATACCATAATGAAGCTTAAGAACACAACAGACTGTGCTTAACAGACTCTCGGTAATGCGATCAAGTAGAGTGGAAAAAGACATGAATGAGTTTATGATACTTTTCACAAAATCTCTGATAATGATAGGTATAACGTATTGCAAATTGAAATAATTTCTTTGATATTATACTTCAATATTATGTAAATATTATTCTTCACAATATTATGCAAATTATTTCGTAATAATTGCTTTATCTTATCTAGTTAATGCAATTCGTATAGAAAAAAATTTATTGTCTATTATTGTATGCTTTTTTTACATAGTATTTCTAACAATTCTGATAACATTTACATTGTCTCTTACAAATTAGATGTTGTTTCTTTTGTTTTAATGTAATTTTACTACTTTTTATACAATTAAAATTTTACAATGTCGCAAACATTTACGAGCATTAAAAACAACGTTAGCTACATATAAATAGATTAAAAAATTTTATTTTAAAATTAAATTTTGCATCAATTATCAGTTGAAGTAAAATTATGACTCTATCTTAACATTTCTTATACATTCTTTTATATTTATTGTATAAAGCATGACCTAAAAAGTCAAAATCATTATTCTTAGAACGATAGAAAGTGGTATGTCGTAAATTTTTTCCGCGATAAAATAAAGATACCATACAACGATTATTCCATTTTCTTGGACATTATTATACAATTTTTTAAAATGGCATAATAATTTTTTAGCTATACTTTATGAGTCCATTATAGAGTTACATATAAGTTGTATTGTACATGTCGCGTAATGCAGTTGTACAGTATATGGTGTATGACTATTTACAGCGTAAATATTACTATACAACTAATTACAATGTATAATTTCATATAAATTATACGTTCAAATGGTAGAACAACTCTGTATGCTAACAAAACGTTCATTCGATAAAAATACTTCACGAAAGAATCATTTTTTGCACGGCAATAATTAATTTAAATGTTAGCATGAATGTCCTATGTATGACCGATATTAATTCTAATAGAATTAATAGAATAAAATTAAATATTATTTTTAATTTAAAAATACCATTTTAATTTAAATTTTTTTTATCGAACAATATCTGGAGTATTTCAGAAAAGTTATACTCTCTCGACATAAGAAAACTACAAAGTACAATTATTCCTTCTTGATCTCTTTGAAAAGAAGGCATTTTTAAATATGTAACAAATAAAACAAAATCCAATATGTACTTCTTTCTCTCTTTCTCAGTGTGAACCATAGAAAAAAAAAAAAATATATATATATATATACAATATATTTTTAGGGATAGATCAGGAATGATATATCATTCTAGATCTATCCCTTTATCAGAAAACCATTGCTACAAAAGATAACTTCTATATCCACATACATTCGCATGAAACGGGGGGAGGGGTTTGATCATTCGATACATTGTCAGAGAACATTGTCGTATCATTGTCCAATACAGACATGAGACGTCTAGTTCGAAGTGCCTTACACTCACGATCACTATCAATCGATTGGTAATGCATAGCATCGTGCACGACGGAAGCACAAGCGAAGACGACATTGAGGTACATGGTACACGCTCGTCGTCATCATCGTCGGCGTCGTTCTTGTCGTCGTCAACGTCGCTGTCGTCAACGTCGTTATCGTCAACGTCGCGTTGCAATGCGCTACATGTTGAGCCCCCGTAGCTACGGGGCAATCGAATTTTCATCGCCGCGAAGGTGAACTCTGAATATTCATACGGTCGAACGAATTCCCGGTACCTTGCATACGTCTCTCTCTCTCTCTCTCTCTCTCTCT